>NW_026901541.1:1882500-1937500 GCF_033783945.1 Neopsephotus bourkii
AGGAGGAGAAGCAGGTAATTAAAGCATTTGTATAACATTTTGTTACAACTGTAGTTGAAAACACAGACAAAAAAGCACCAGTTCCAGTTTCTCTTTTAGCAAGGGCTCCCTACACGTCAACTGCCCTGCCTGAGGACGTGGTAAAGTAGTAATCAATGCCCCAGGACAGAGAGGCTCAAGACACTGGTTAGCCCTGCTCAAGTGGCACCGTGTGTTTTCACTCCCTCTCTCCCAGCTGGCCCTCCCTGTTCGTCAGCCTGCTGGCCTTTCGTGACATGAACCCCACGGCTGGGAGGGCGCTGGGTATTGTTAGCACTGTTCCCTACAGTAGATTGGCAGCCAGGAGTGCTGGGGAATGACAGGTCCCATAATGCACCCTCATCACGAAGATGGAGAGCGTCACCTCTGTAACATTCCCAGCTTTCTTTAGCCTGAATGCGATTGTGCTAGGTTTAATTTTTGGAGTGTTTGCAGTTTTTCCAGCAAATAGCTGTTTGAACACAGTGTCCCCATTATATCACCACAGTCAAAGAGAGGAAAGATAAAGGCATTGTGCAAAGTTTCTGTGGCTTTGCAGACAAGGATTTATGTACTGGAGAACTCTCATCTGGCAGTCAATTTGCCTTTGTCTTTCAAAGTAGTGGAAGTATCAAGGGAGTATGCCTGAGAGTTTTATTTGCTATTTACCAGATTACTGAAGTATTGGGCATCTTTAGATCTGTTGTGAAGACAAATGCTTTCAAAATGATTTTGCAAACTTCTGCTAAGGCTGAGGAGAGAGGAGAGTGAAACCCTTGAAATGCTGCCTTTTGAACTGCTAGAAGGGTCCATGCTCGAGGAGAGAACTTGAGACTGTACAGTTTCATGAGTTTAAAATGTGATCTGTCATAAGGGTCTGTCTAGCAGAGAGAAAAGGGAAAAATGCATCCACCATTATCTGCTTTAGATGGGTAACCATGTTAGTGAAAACAGCTCTTTTCGGAAAATTATAGTCCCTGGTTAGCATACGCAAGGTTAAACTGAATTTTAAAAAATCAACATTTTCTAAACAGGCAAGGGTGAGACTCATTTATAGCTCCACTTAGTTTACAGCTCAGCTTACAACAAGCAAGAAGTATTGGAGTTAACGGGATCAGTTGTGGCTAACATTTCCCCCCTCAATCTTTCCCTAATATTTGATTCTGACTGACACAGCTAAAATTGTAGTGAAGGCAGAGCCTGTAAGACCAGGCTTTATTGTCTGAAAGCAGCGCTGAATGGTATTCATCTAACACTCCTGAAAGTGGCTGAGGGCTGAGGGGAAAGCTGCTTACAAAACTGTGTAATTTAGCATTAAAATCAACTACTGTACTGGAGAGCCTGCATTATAAATACTTTGGCTGCTAGATGATCCTGGGATTTTTGGAAGGGTTATCTTTGCTAACATGATAATTAACTGAAATAAGTCAGAAAACATGATGTTGCAGAAAGAAATCAGAACAGAACTTGCCAAGGGAAAAAAAAAGGCCTTTATAACGAATAAAATATGACCCACTGATTTAGGGTTATCAGTAGGGACCAGTAAATACACTGGAATGCCTAACTGCACTAAAACCCTACCAGTGCCTGAAGCCAACATTTGCAAAGTTCCAAAAAAAATACCTACCTGAATGCCTGGCATCCATAGGGTTCTTGTAATTTCTGATTCCAGGTAAAATATTATGTGAAAGGCCATTTCTGTAGCTAGCCTTGATAAACCCAAGAGCTGTGATGTATTTCTTTAAACAATACTTATCTTCCATGGAATATGTGAGACTAACCTGCTGCTGCGTTTTTGTTACCTCTTTTCAGGGTAGTTTTCTTAGCCTATACTTTCACAGATGAAGGTGATGTCCATATACGTTTTTGAAGAGCTGTTTTCTAGCCAGACTGCTTAGCTAGCCTCATGCTCCAATCCACAGTGCAGAATGTGGCCCCTTTTAAGATATAGTTTTAAAGATATTCCTTCAGCCAAGTGGGCCTTCCTTAACATGAACCTTTCTCCTTCCAGAGCCAGCAAGGAGCAGCCCAATGTCCTGCTGCAGAAAAAAGCAATGGTCTTGCTGGAAGGAGCAGCTTTTCAGTCACCACAGGCTCTATTTCAGCCAGACATGAAGCAGTCACCATGAAGATATGCCAAATATCAGTATTGTGCTAGTGCTGCCATTATTTTGGTCATACACACTGTGCTGACAGTTGTTTCTGTTGGCCTGAAAGATCCTTTCTCCTGGAAAGGAATGGACAGGAGGACATCAACCCCATCTGTTGCCATATCATTTCCCTGTGCGGCTGGGGAAGCCCTGCCATGGCACCTGGAATGTTTTCAACTGGATCAGTACAGTAGTCACTGAACCAACCCACAGGCATCTGCAAACATGATCAGAAAATCTAAGAGGGACAAGGGAAAACCCCAAGCCTTTTGTTTAAGGTACTGGTCTGAGGCACAGGAGATGCGGGAGATCCACTCCTGCCTGTGTGACAGATCTTGATTGCTGATTTAGCCTCAGCATTGCATCGTCTGTGTGTAGGTCTTTCTATGTAGTCCACTTACGTTGCCCTTTTATTTTCTCTGTTCAAGATGTATATGCCATGGGCACTGCTTACATCTGCCTCTGTGGTTTGTTTTACAGGCCTTGATGTTGTGGTAGATCACTCTGGATACTCGCAGTAATGGCAAATAATAAAAACAACTGTGATAGGCTATTTGGCACATGATCTTGATGAGATATAGATATTCTAAAAGTCACTCCGTCTTTCTTTATAAACTCTGCAATACCACTGGTAACAGCTCTCTTTCCTCAGTTGTCCTCAGCACAGCACTCTCAGGACATTCTTGTAATAATGACAATAACTTTTCACTGCTATTGTCCTGGTCTTATGTATTTCAGACCCAAAATTTTAACTACCTATCACTGGGGCTAAGCTGCCTCTGTGGTATAAGGTAATTAATACTATAGGACTCTCCTCTCACCTGAGGCCTTAGTTGCCCATGTTTCTGACTGGAAAATGTGGTGCTTTGGTAAAATTAAACTGAGGATTTATAGTATAGACATGTTTACAAAGACTTATAGCTGTATATGGTGCTAAACCTGTATTTCTTATTCCAAAACTTTATCATGAAAATTATTAACTGCTATAAATAACTGGGTTTAAAACTGCTTGACTTCAGCTACAATACAGGGAAAGGTGTTTCAGGAAACTTATATATACAACCATACATACATACATGCATGCATGAATGTATAGAAAGCACTTTCTGTGGTATGCTCAGAAACGCAAGGAGTATTACACAGATGGAGATTAATTCTTTCTGGAGCAACTTTAAGGCAGTCTGGATTTCCTCTCGTGTTTAGAAACAATGCCAAACCAGAGGTTCAAGAAGATTTATAATAAACTTTAGCTATTGATCTGTCTCCTCTCTGGACTTGACCCAGATTGAACATATCTTACACAATTCAATCATTTTAAGACCTTACACCTTGCTACATCGAAGTGGGTTTCGCCTATTTCAGAGTGAACAAAGTACAAGGCTCAGGCTTAACTTCCAGCATGTGCTTTGCTAAATAAGGCTTTGCCCAAGCATGGGCATTTCTGAACCAAGGGCTCAATCCCATGTGGGTTGAGTGGAACTTTAGATAAAAGCAATATAAATAACAGAGGCATCTCTTGCGCCTTCCCTCAAGACCTTAAGAAAAGCCTTGATTATCTAGGTAAGAACAAGATGTATTTCACCAGAGTCAAAAGCAAGGTTTGCGAGAGTCTGTGTAGCATGCACCCATGGCACTAAGCACACAGCACTGTCAGTGTCCTGGGCACTGCGTCCTACTCTTAGACCCTTATGAGATCAAACCTCACCTGTGTGGAGCTGGCTAAGTATGGAGCCAGCACATTTGTGAGTTGCTCTCGATTTACTATGAATCATGGTGCACAGCTGAGAAACCTCACAGTTTCTGCAGTCTTTTTCCCAAACCCTTCTTTGTATGTTGGGTTTTTGTTTGGTTGGTTGGTTTTTGTTTTTCATGTTGGTTTAGGTCTTTTTTTTTGGGGGGGGCGGGGAAGTGTGATTTATTTCTTTCTTTTTTCTAATACTAGTAATAATTATTTTCTTTCTGTCTCAGCTCTACCTCCGTGGGACAAACATATTCTGTCCTCTTAACTATTTTGTTTAACATAGCCAAAGTCTGAGCTTCATTCCCCAACAGAGAGGTCTGGTGCTGCTACAGTACAAACAGCAGGAACCAGCACAATGCTATGAATTCCTCACTACTCTCCCAATTAGTAATAACAGTGTCTGACTTCCAAGGCCTGATGCGTGAGCCCTTGGTGGGTCTGCAGGGAACTGATGGAACCAGGAATGCAGATGGAAATGGAGTCCCTTTGGGGTCAATTTTGCAAGGGTTAGGCCACAGAAATACAAGCCCACCTGCAGAACACATCTCTGGGAGTAAGAAGGTGACGCTTTCTTCCCCACTCCTCTATGGGTCTGTAGCAGAAGCATAAATCAGCTCCTCTGTTTTCACAGAGCACTTTTCTCATCCCACATAGCCAAAACCGTTCTTGGCAAAGAGGGGATGAGCCAGACTTCTTTTTATGTGGAAAATCATCATCCTGCTCTCCGTGCACAGGAGGAAGAGAGAAGTATCAATCTGGTCCTCACAATTAGCTCACCCAGAAAAACAGAGTGAGCAATATGGAGGCCTGAGCAACAAACTTCCCAGCATCTTTTGTAGTAGTTAGCAAAGGGGAAAAGATAAATGTCATGCTACTGAGATCCTGAGGAGCTTTGCCTTGGGAGAGGAGGAGGATGAGCATGCTACCTCTCAGGCTTGCCTTTCTCAAAATTCAAAATATGTGGTGCTTGCTGGGGGAGCAGCCAGATCTGGAAGGCCATATGCTGGTTTTGGCTCACTGAAGAAAGCCAGCATCTGGTTCGGCTCTGTTTCGAAGTCAAAATTTCTTAAAAGGAGCCAAATATTTAAATGATATTAATAATTTTATTTCCTGAATATTAGCTCTGGTATATGGTGAAATGGCTTCTCTACCTGCAATAAAGGGCTTTTAGGGCTTGTGAGCTGCTCAGTCTCTCTGTCAGAGTTTACACAGTAATGCAAGCCAACTATTCACTTCATGGGACATGATTGCAACTACACATTGACTGCTTAATTAAAAGTACTGCTTTTAAAAGAGCAGTAAGTTTGGGTTTGTTTTTTTTTTTAGTAACTGCTATAGTAACCTCTGTACTAAAATGCTGAGTGCTAAGAAGTAATAAAAATTTATGAAACGCATACAAACTCCATAAAATATTAGTTAAAAATGCAGGACACAGTCTGTCATTTTGTTTAAGGGTACACACAGAGACTGTTCAGAGCTATGGTGGGGGGAGAGAAAAAACGGTCTAACATACTTTGTGGAGCCAATACTCAATGCCAATTTCCACTAATTATCTGGCATTCTCTTTTTTAAAGTGGGTGGGAGCTTTGTGAAACCTTTTCAGGCTTCTCTCAGGTCAGTGAACACCCTGAATTTCAAGCTACTTGAATTTCTCCAGAGGGTGTGGTATGTGTGTAATGTTTGGAAGGTGAAAAGAAGACCCAGCGGGATCCTGGTGTTTATCTCACAGAGGGCAACTCAGGCAATCATCTCCTCCAGAACGTCTTTAAGATCCCCTTTCTCTCTGCAGTGCCAGAATGGCGTGGTTAGCCTAAGTGATCGTGGTAATAAGAGCAGGTCTCAAAGTAGTTTACCCCAGAACAAGGAAGTTTTGTGATTTTGCTGTTTACAGGTGAGAAACTGAGATGCACACAGGTCAGGGCATAGATGTTTAAAACCTGATTTATTAAAATTCAATGGTTATGTTGATCACTTTCAGACCTCTCCAGATCACCTGTGGTGACAGACCAATAGCAGGACTTTCACCCCCCAGAGGTCATCCTAAACGAAGGGGATGGAGGAGGGAAGTTTCTACTAGGTTTGCTTCCAGAGAATGTTATCCTTGGTGAAGGTTCCCACTTCAGAAGTAACGTCCCACAGGAGAAACCCATGGGGAGGCAGGCATCTGTCTCTGGCTGGGAAATAGTGTCCCTTCAGAGCTGTGTCTCTGCCATACCTTCCTCCCCAATATTTAGCACTGACTAGCTCTGGCTTTTTTCAATTTTCTGGCTTTTCTCAATTTTCTGGCTTTTCTGCCTCCCATTCATAGGTTCCTTGTTCTCCTCACATATTACACAGTCAAATCCCAATTACCCGTGGGTGGTTTATCCAGGTGGCTGATAAACCACGGATATCAGAGCCAGCTCAGACCTAGCCAAGCTTATTAACTCTTATGTAGTGTTGCTCAGCTGCTACTTGGGTCAGCTGGGATTAGGGAGAGGAACAGTAACCTCTGTATCAGGAAGATCCCAACCTAAGGTACCTGGATATGCATGTAGCCAGCCAAGCTCACCCTGCTTTGACCTTTCTGCTGTAGGGACAGCAGGGATGCAAGCAGAGAGTTACACAGACCCTCCTGCATGGAGACAGCACCATGTCTGAGCCAAGCGGATGAAGCTGGCTGGTCCAGGACAATACCTGAGAAGTTACTGAGATGTCTTGGCACTGGGACACCACAGCTATTTGCTCTGCTTGGGCAGATTTTGTTCACCCTATTTACTTCAGGCACCTAAATTTGCAAATTCTGCATGACTTGCCCAAGGTTGCAGAGTAAATCAGTGAAACAGGCCAAATTTAGGCCTCCTGCCACATGGCCCAGGTAGATTGTTGAGAATCTCCACACTAACTGGGAGCTCCATGGGGCTCCCTGTAGCATGCACTTGTGTGGGATTCAGATGAAAGCATTGCTGTTACTGTTGCTATACTATGTATGTGATTTGAAAAATTTAGGGAAAGAAAATATTTTTAAATCATTTACTCTCTGTTTTCCCATTTCCTCCATTTTATTTCACTTTGAAGGACAGGAAACTTCCATCAGTCCTAAAAGAAGCACCAATTTAAAATGCTGGACTCAGACATGCAGGCCAGAGCAGATGCTGGCTACTCATTGAGCAATTGCATCTGGATACGTTTAATATTATGTCCTTACATTTTTACACTCTTTTTTTACGCTTGTTAGCAGATTACTTATTTCCCAAATGGGGTATTCCTGTATTGGACCTGACAGTCATGGCACAGTGCATGAAATCTACTTTGGGAGCATGGGATGCTCAGGCCATGTGACCCACCAGTTAGCTTCATGAGGTGATATAAGAAAAAATAAGCACAAAATGCAGGTCTTTCACATTACATAGCCAGGGAAAGAATAAGTCTGTTTTTATCAGTGAGTGTCTGGGCTGCTTTCTGCCTGGATGGCTTAGAAATTTTCTATTTCATCTTGGTGCCCAATGGTGACCTCAGTGTTTTCAAGAAGAACAGAACAAATAGCTGGTAGAAAAAGGAGTTAAAGTAGCCTTACTGAACAAATAAATTGGCAAGTGTATCTAATAATTGCACGGGTTCAGCATTTCTCTGCGATAAATGAGTAAACTTTAAATGTATCTCTGAGATGTACTATCACAGGCATTGCCACAGGCAAGTTTTATCCAATGATGAAACAGCAAGGCCTTGTGAGATAAAGATGATAGAAGGGGTACTATCAGGTGGCAGCTGGGTAATTACAACTCTCTATTTGGGCTCTGTAGTGATGCTGCATGTGATAAGTGGAGCATAATGAAGAAAAAGGAGTAGTGATAATACAGGAGCTAAATGGTAGAAAATAGCCTATCATAGCCCACAGCCTTCTGAGTGCCTATGGGGACTTTGAACTATCTTCTTCAGTTTTCAACCACAGAAAAAATACTCTCTCTTTCTTCTTCTTTTGCTAAATTTATGTATGGTGGGACAAAAGGGAAAACTGAAAGGAAATCAAGGGTATGTGAAGAGAATATGACCTTTGCAAATAACACTGAAGGTCACTGTGTAATTATTCTAAAATAAAAGTATCCTGTAATCTTGTCTGTACCCACAAAAGATGTAAGACCATTTTTTAATGTGATTCGGAACAATTTTGTTGGGGACCATGGTTTATGAAAGGTCAGCTAAAGTATTTCTAGTTATGTCTTATCTAGCTCTTTGCTCAGAAGAGCACAAATGCCATTTGTTACGATTGAGTCAAACTCTGATTAAAGAGGAAGACTGTCAAAAGACAAACTCATCACACATAAACAAAAATACTATTTCCTGAGTGAAGACTTGCTTTCATAGGTTTGTAAAAAGAAACACAGGAGGAGAAAATACCCTGGATCTGATCACTGAAACTTTGACATCAGTGTTCCTTTCTATTTTTTCCCTACAAATAATAATACCTATTATAGTTCCTGGTGAGCTTGGCACTGTCTTCCAGCTCTCTATGTGACTCTCTTGCTAAGCTTTTTTACTCCCATGGGTAAGGTAATAGTTCCATGGCACTTTTTTCACTTGAGAGTCTGATACTTAAATGCCAGTTACACTGGATGTGATATAGCATGTGTACACGTATGCATCCATATGTGAAGGAGATGTACGTAAAATGCCCCCTGGTTAAAGATGAGCCACAAATCAGTGCTTTTTCATTTGTTGTTCTTTTTTAATACTTAGCTAAACAGCCAGAGCAAGAAATGTACTGTGCATCATACATCTATGTTCAAGCCTTTTTTAGTTCTTAGGGCATCAGCTCTGCATTACCATGGACCTGATGTAATGGGGCACCTCACATTGCAGAAGGTGAGGTTGCATCAGCACGTTACCAGGATCAGAGTGAGTGTCTTAGGAACAGAAGGAGTCAAACTGAGACATTCCTTTGTATAGCAAACAGTGATGTTTATTGACCTAGACATTACTGAAACTAGTCGTAAAACCAAGGAAATTTTATATAGTGCCTGGATTTGGAAGGCTTGTAGCTTGGTAAAACTGAGAAAATTCTACTCAGTTTTAGGAAAAAAATATGAACAGAACTCTTGTTCTTATCATGACAGAACCTGACTGGAAGTATGACAAAAGCATTTATGCATTACAGAAATTAATAGCATGTAATAAAATAGTTACAGCTGAACAGAATGATTCTTTACAGTCTGAACTCCACAAATGAATAAACACATGTAAGCACATGTAAACACATGTAAAAAAAAAAAAATCCCACAACTTTTTAAAGTGTATACCTGATTGTGATGATTTTTGTTACATGATTAAATTGTCTGTTCCAAATTTTTAAAAATTCAAATCATTACTGACCTTGTTGAGGCACTAAGACGAACTCACTCCAAGTCCAAACCATCACAAACCAGAAGTTCACAGTGTAGAGAATTATTATGCCATCTCAGTCAGCAAGTGTAGTTTCTCATTGTTGACTGACTCCTACTCCCCTGGAGCAATAGAGTTTTGTCATTGACCCACAAGGTTTTATTTCTGTACAGGCTACTTAGTGCTTTGGCCATCTAAGTGAAACACAACTTCGACCATATGGCTGTGCAGTAGTACCCAAACAGTAAATTACCTAGGGCAGGATTCATGTCACCTAACTTTACACATCTAAAAATTATATATCTAAGCCTTAGTTAACCACCCTGTTTCTTCTTTCAGTCCAGAAAGAAAATTATGTAACCTGTGTCAGACAGACAGACACACCTGTGTCCTTAAGGAGAGATCAATCACCCTCTGGAAATACCTATTTCTCCTGACTGAATGAATCATAGAATCATAGAATAGTTAGGGTTGGAAAGGACCTTAAGATCATCAAGTTCCAACCCCCCTGCCATCAGCAGGGACACCTCGCTCTAAACCATATTACCCAAGGCCTCATCCAACCTAGCCTTGAACACTGCCAGGGATGAAGCATTCACAACCTCCCTGGACAACCTATTCCAGTGCCTCACCACCCTAACAGGAAAGAATTTCCTCCTTATATCCAATCTAAACTTCCCCTGTTTAAGCTTTAGCCCATTACCCCTTGTCCTACCACTACAGTCCCTAATGAAGAGTCTGGGGTGACTGGCTTAGACACTTAACTTTTAGATGACTGAAGACAGGTAAAATGATTTGCATCCTGACTTTAAAGATTTGTGTCCAGTGAGATCAAAACAGTTCTCTATATTTGGACATTTCTTCCATTTTAAATCATGTTAAGTGCTTCCCAAACCACGGTGATGAATAACCTTATTGTCATTCATCTCAGTCAATCTGGCTGGTGTTTCACTCATATTTGGCAATACAAATCTTACACAGAGCTTTTCAGGTGGCCATGGTGTCTTACGCAGCCCTCTGCTCCTTCTCCTAAACCCAATTCTCCAATGAATGTTTGTGTAGTCACATAGTGAAGGAGATGAGGACACCAACCTGGTTGTAAAATGAGTAGGGGGAAAAATGTTGTTCTCTGTTCTTTCTCAAGTGACCATACAAACAACCTCTTTGGAAAAATTGAATACCATAAGAGCAGCATCAGGGCTAGAGACTGCTTCCAGGCAGCCTCTATGACATGCCTTTAAAATCCCTATCAAGTCTTCACCATCTTGCCTGGATCCTTGTAGCTTTCTCCTCATCACCCACACTGTTCTTCATTTCTTATCTAGCCAGCAAAAGCAGTCACTGAGGGTGGTCTCCCTCACCCTACTCCCTCTTTAAGCAATCTACTTACTCTGCAGAGCAGCAGAGAACAACCATGAAAGAATCAAGGGATGTTTGCCAGTCCTATGTCTCAGACAGATGCCATTTCCCAAAACTGAGGATCCATAGTTTTTTCCTCACTTGTGATGATGGCGTGATGTCTCCCCCTGCACTCACTCTGGCTGTTTTGATCTGCTCTCCTATTGCCCTTTGGTGGCCATATCAAGTTCACAGCTCATAAACAAGTATGTCAGCAAAACTGAGGGAGCAAGCAGTGGCTGGGAGAAGAGAATGGGAACTCCTTCAATAGATACATTGACTGCAGGAAATGTACTGTCCAGCTCTGAATATGCAGGGGTTTAAAGGAAGAACTGCCTTATAGATTGAAGCTTTCTTTTAACAGACTAAATTTGAAAACACAGCACTGCACCAGCTACTAAGGAGGAAAATGACTGCTACTGCTGAAGCCAGGACACTTGTATTCGTTAGGGAAATTGTTTATTTTGGGTAACCAGTTTCAAAGCTTAGCATCAAATTGGCCCCTGATACTGATGACTGAAATGTACAGAGCAAAACTTCGCACTTTCTTAACCTAGCAAGAAATTAGTATTTTAGCTCAAATCAAGACTGCACTTTCAAAGTGGATTCCCTGATTGTCCTCATGTATTCTGCTTTGGTTCCCATCACACCTTGGCATTCATTAGCTGTATTTCTGCTGGTGGCACCAAACCCAGAAGACAAACTCCAGAAGCACATGTACAGTGCTTGTACATGTACAAGTGTACATGTACACTTCTTATGGGCATTCTGTCCCTGAGCCTGTGCTGCAGCTAGTCCAGATTCACCCTCTCTGAAATGCAGCTTGGATCTGGCATCCTCAACACCCTATCAATGTGCTCCTGCTGCTTCAAATGAATTTGCCGATAGAAATGTATCTTACATATTGCTCAATGTGATCAAAATAATTTCTCTCTATTTCATATTTGCCCTCCTCCCAAGACCTTGAAATTGTTAGACACTTAGAAACTGGTTTCAGACAGAAACCTGCTGCCGTGTTTGCAGACCGAAACTGAAATCGGAACCAGCGTTTCAGGCAGATGACCAAGGACCACTAACAAGTTTTAACTTTGTGGCCCTGATGTGATCCCTGTCAAAAATCAGGAGTTTTCACCTTTCTCTTTGCAGTCTTCGTCTGCAGCCCTACTAATTGATTTACAGCACCTTCATCCTTAAAATGCACAACCATTACACATCACTTTTCTGCATATAGCAGTTTATAGATATGAAATCTTATGCCTATACACTTGCTCTGTACTGCTTCCTAATTTCTTCTTTTCTTACCAGTCTTCTTTTACATACTGAAATTGCAAGACCTATACCAGGGAAACGAAGTCAGAAATTTTCATCATTTCTAAGTGTATTTATAAAGGCAGGGAATATAATCTGTTCTCCATGTCCCTGGTAGATAGGACAAGAATTGATGAGTTTAAATTTCTGCAAAGGGGATTTAGGATAGTTATTAGGAAAAACTTTCTAGTTAAGCCTTGGAATAGATTGCCTAGGGAGGCTGTAGGATCTCTATCACTGGTGGTTTTTTCAAGAACTGGTTAGACAAGACTCTGTTAGTAGTGTCATAGGCATAGTTATTTTGCCTTAAGGGAAGCAGAAGGAGTAGATGACCTCTCAAAGTCCCTTCCAGCCTCTTTTTCCTGTGATCTTCCAAGGTATTCTGAATGTCTTATTTATCTCTATCAGTGCATCTCAGTATTTCTAATACAGTGTTTATCCAGGAATGAGATTTGAAAATTCATAATCCTCTAAGACCACAGATCACTCAGAAGTATGTGTCTTGCTTATCCATCGATGCTTGACACTAGTGCAGACACTGGTGATCAACTGTTGACTCTGGCTGGAATGCTGTCTATCATATTTTGCCCTATTCCCATATTCTCCTGATAAAGCATCATCCAACTAGCTTATTTAGACTACCAGTTCCTTTTGGTCAATGGAAATACTTTTGTCAGGCAGTGGATCTCTGAAACTGAGAGTTAAAATATCAAACTAATTTTTCTATAAAATACTTAAGTGTATTAGGTGACATGATGATTTTACTACCAAGAAAATCACAGTAACATTGCACTTCAGACAGAGCAGTGTTCATTAACAACACAAACCCCTGAAACATGGGGAAAAAAAACAAAAAGAATGTGATTGATCTTGTATAATGACATTATGTTGTGATACATTGGCCTCCACTTACCCATTTCTATGTGTTGGTACAACAAGCTATTTTCTTCCTATTTCTCCCTCTTTCCCATTTTCTTCCTGGCTACCATTCCTTGCCTGACTGTTTGGTCTTACCTTCAGTAACACGAGTTCTTGCCCATGAGCTCAACAACAGTCTGATTTGGGAAACAATGAAAGCTGCCCAGATACACCTGTTGAGAATCATAGAATCACGGAATCATAGAAGGGTTTGGGTTGGAAAGGACCTTAAGCTCATGCAGTTCCAAGATCCCTGCCATGAGCAGGTGCATCTCCCACTGGATCATGCTGCTCAAAGCCTCATCCAGTCTGGCCTTAACACTGTCAGAGGTGGGTCAGCCACAACTTCCATGGTCAGCCTGTTCAGTCTCACCATGCAGCTTTCCACTGGAAATACAGAGGTTTGCGGTACTAAAGAGCTTCTGTCCCACACAGCACTAACTGAGCTGTTAACCAGAAGGCATCATTCGCTTTCTGTGTCCAGCTCTGACACCTGTCTTAATTCAAGTGTTTCTTCCAAGTCAAAGCTTCTGGTTATACTATGCTATGTGATAGGATAGGACTCAATGAGGAGAGCTGCTCTCCACATCTCTGAGAGATATCTCGTATCTTGTTTGAAAGCTGATATACCCTCCAACTCTGCTGAAGCTATTTTAGTTAAGCTACAACAACTCAGTTGGCTAAATCCTTACTAGTGATATGTAGTTAGAGATCACCCAGAGCTGATACTTGTCCTTAAGAAACTTTAAGATCTTTATTATTTTCTCAGAAATGTCAGTGGAAAACATAATAATAGCAAAAGATAGGCAGGGACCGATTTGTTATAATGACATCAATTCAAATGTGCATCAAAACACAGTGGCCTTACTGATGAGATGAATGGCAAAAAAACAGCTCTCCCACAAAAATTCTTCATTCTTGCATACAACAGGCGATTATTTCACTTAATCAAATTTTCAATTAGGCTGCCTACAGTGTTAGGAAGCCACAAAGTCATTTAATAGACAGCAGTTTGAATGGGCTAGAGATGAAATATTTAAGCTGAACTGATCCTGATGGGATTTTCCACGCTCAGAAAATTCTCATATAAAGGATGTTATGGGAAAGAATTAAGTTGGCTTTAGAAGAACCAGATTTGTAAATTTTTTTCTAGATCTGAAGACTTCAGCTGATATCAGTACATTATTGGTAGCTTTTGCAATGCACACATTTTACACATTTACAGATAAGTAAATGCTGGATGGCCACACACGCAGAGTTGTGGTCAATGTCTCAACGTCCAGCTGGAGACCAGTAACGAGTGGTCTCCCTCACGGATCAGTGTCGGGACTGGTATTGTTCAACATCTTTGTCGCTGACATGGACAGTGGGATTGAGTGCGCCCTCAGCAAGTTTGCCGATGACACCAAGCTGTGTGGTTCGGTTGATACACTCGAGGGAAGGAATGCCATCCAGAGGGACCTTGACACGCTTGTGAGGTGGGCTGATGCCAACCTCATGAAGTTTAACCATGCCAAGTGCAAGGTCCTACATCTGGGTTGGAGCAATCCCAGGCACAGCCACAGGCTGGGCAGAGAAGAGATTCAGAGCAGCCCTGAGGAGAAGGACTTGGGGGTGCTGGTCGATGAGAAAATGAACATGAGCTGGCTTCAGTGTGCGCTTGCAGCCCAGAAAGCCAACCGTATCCTGGGCTGCATCAAAAGGAGCATGACCAGCAGGTCGAAGGAGTTGATCCTGCCCCTCTACTCTGCTCTCCTGAGACCTCACTTGGAGTATTGTGTGCAGTTCTGGTGTCCTCAACGTAAGAAGGACATGGAACTGTTGGAACAAGTGCAGAGGAGGGCCACGAGGATGATCAGGGGACTGGAGCACCTCCCATATGAACATAGGCTGAGAAAGTTGGGGCTGTTCAGCCTGGAGAAGAGAAGGCTGCATGGAGACCTCATAGCAGCCTTCCAGTATCTGAAGGGGGCCTATAAGGATGCTGAGAATGGACTCTTCATCAGGGATTGTAGTGATAGGACAAGAGGTAATGGGTTCAAACTTAAACAGGGGAAGTTTAGATTGGATATAAGGAGGAAGTTCTTTACTGTAAGGGTAGTAAGGCACTGGAATGGGTTGCCCAGGGAAGCTGTGAATGCTCCATTCCTGGCGGCATTCAAGGCCAGGTTGTACAGAGCCTTGGGTGACATGGTTTAGTGGGAGGTGTCTCTGCCCATGGCAGGGGGTTTGGAACTGCATGATCTTAAGGTCCTTTCCAACCCTAACTATTCTATGATTCTATAGGTAGAGCTTCAGTAGTTGCTATCTAGAAATATTTATTATATTAGGATCTATGTAAGGAACTCCTCAGATTTTGATTTCCTCTGAAATGCTGCTCTGTGTTGGACAGGAGGTAATGGAGGTGTCCATGCCATTATATGGTAAACGCCACCTGATTTATACTTGTTTTTGAAGAGTAGATGTGAAAGCAAATGAGCCACCTCTCAAGACACTTGCTTTCAAGTTTCTAACCTGAAACAGATGTTCAGTCTATGAACAATTATTTAGAGAGCAATTCAGGTTCCTAAACATGTGTCAGGTGCCTAGCCTCCAGCTCCACCCCAGCAGACTTGTGTGCCTCCCTGCATCTGCCACCCCATGCAGATGTTTTGGATACCTTCAGATGTTTACAATGGCAGTAGATTTTATATATAGGCTCACGAATTGCACCCTCGATTTGTATGTGCTCCAGTTTCCTGTCTATAAAATGGCAAAATAAGCCTTGCTTTATCCCAGCTCCAGCCTTTGCCAGCATTTGCAGAGCTGACACAAGAAGCTCCAGAAGGAGGGTTTTTCCCCATTACAGGTATGTACAGGAGTGCCTGCAGCACCCCACAGCCTCAGCTAGAGCCTCTCATTCAGCTTCTACTCATTAATGGCACATTGAAGATATTTGTGTAGAATAGCACTATTTGCCAATAATGTAAAGCTGTTCTCTGCTTGACATCCAAACAAATAGAAAATTCTGCTAAGAGTCTATTTTCTTGTTCTGTAAAGAATTTCAATAAGGTATCTTTCATTTTAAAAAGTCAATCTGCTCTTTATTTAAAGGTATTAAATAGTCCTTCATTCCGGTGGCTGCTTTTCAGATGCTTCAGGCTCTCTGATCATCAGAGATCAAGAATATCACCCACCGTCCTTCTTTGGAACTGGATTTGTGACAGCCCATGGTAAATGCCCTGGAACAGTAAAACATTCCACAGATAATTTAACTGCACCAAATTATTTTGGAAAGTGTTTATTTAAGGGGAGTCTGCACTTCAGTGATACACTTATTGATTTGATATAAAGAGAAAGTATTCATTTTCTGCTTGTATTATTTTATCATGTTAGCTTCCTATTGAATGTTACTTTTTGTAGCCCAGGGAATTTGTTCTCAAAACAAATGTATGAGGTACTCAATTTGAAATGGTTTTATTGAATTTCTGAGTGTGTTTTTTCCTCCAGCTGACTTTCATTTGATACATCTATCGTCCTGATTTGAATATTTCCCTGTATAGGAATTGACCGCTAGGAAGAACTATAGCATCAGGAAATCTGCCACTCTATCCACTTTTAAACATTTGCCCTGGGTAATTAGTTCCTAATCAATGTAGGACCCCAGCAGGAAAGTTCATACACCTCCAGACCTGATTTCTTACTATTATCGGTATTTACCATTTCTTGGGCTAGGTGGGATGGAGGGGGCCAAAAGCAAACCTAAGTAGCACAAGCTGCTTCCAAGCCCCATACTGGTCTGCTCAGTGCTCACAAATTAGTGGCCTCCTATCAGTGAGAGCTCAGAAAGAGTTTCAAACTCTCTGCCTCATGCTTACTAGTAAAGTAAGTAAAATACAGACAACAAAACCCCTAATCCTGGCACGTGACTGTTGGCAACAGAGGCTACTGAGGGGCATCGGAGTTCTAGCCAGTGAACAAACCTGAGAATCACAGGGTTCTGGATGACTTTGAGCTAAGAAGCAGCAAAGCTACAGATAACTGGAAAAAGTAAGATAGATTGGACATAACAATTGGAAAGTCCATATTATGCAATGCTACTCCTTTGTTACAGTGCCACAGCCATTTTCCTCCTGAAACTGATATGCAAGGCACTGAAATATCAAGGAATTTCTAAATTACTTAATTTCTTTTAATATTTTGTCTTTGGAGAGATTCCCGAGCTCAAAATATGAGAAATTTGAGGGACTTCAGCAAATGGCATCAGCCACTTAATCTCCTGACAGTAGGCATTGGGTAATTTGGACCTCCTCTGAAGTTACTGAAGTCAAGAATATGACTCAGCTATACCTACATGTGTTTCAATCACTTCTCTAATTACAAAGTAGATAATCTCTAACTGCTAGTATTCTCAGGGGAAAAGTTAATTTATCTGCCAATCAGTTTCCAGATTTTGTCATAAACTTATCCTGAGGAATACCTACCTCCACTGCTTACTCCATGGCCTAAAAATGTTTCATGCTCACAACATCATTGTCAAGCAACCTCTCCTCTCTGCAGTGAATGTATTGCAGTAGGCTTATATGGTAGTTTGAATAATAGATTGAGTATATACATTCTCCGGTTCCCATCACTGTAGTGCTGGTACAGAGTAGCCCAGGTTACATGTTTTTCTTCTGCAGGTGTAGTCATAGAACTAAGCTGTGAATAGGTTCCAGACTGTGGGTGAGAAAATCTCCAGGATTTTCTGAATGGAACTGTGGGTTATGTCTGGTCAGCTTGAGTATTCATCGTGCTTTTTACTGAAGACAAAGGTCATCTGCAGTTCTGCAATACATTATCTGATCTTCTAAATAAGTATGTACACATTCCCAAATAAAATCTCCTTATTCATAAATCCTAAGCCATCAAAACATAACTAGGAATTACTCTATGAGAGGTCTCCAGACAGTAGACATTTAAATGTATTTATTTAGCTAAATGCTAAGAATTTTCATAAGATAATTAGTGTCACCACTGCTTTCAGCTGAGCTGTGCTGAGTGCATAATGGGTGTGCTAGATGAAATGCATACATACACATGAATTCGCACTGGCAAACAGAAGAAAAATTTCTCATTCGATTTCAGCACCAGCTCTTGTGAGCAAGTGCCTCAGAGTGCCTTAGTGTCCTCCCCATTTTATTCAGTGGGAATAAGAACTTCCTTAAGGGGACCAGAGATATTCTGAGGGGTGATTGGTCAAAGTTTAAGGGATACTACAATACATATAATGTTGATAGAACTGATGACATTCATAGCAGAGTGTTTATGGAATTTGAAGTGTGCTTGTGCAACTGATTAAGAGGATAGCAAGGGAAGAACCCACACAGACGTGACCTGATGTAGGAGTTGGGAATTTAGAGATGATGGAGAACCCTCTAATCAAATACAGAAAGCAATGTGATCCTAGAAATATACTCCCACAGGATTTGTCTGAAAATGACAAACATGGATCCCTAGATTTAGATATTTAAATCCACATGTATGTATTTGAGTTCTGCTGCCAAAGAGAACTATTAGATCATAAAATTTGATCTGCAGTATATAAGAGCTATTACTTCATCACCCAATTAGTTCTGTATGAAGCCAAATAACTTCTGTTTGATGAAAGGATAATTTGTGTTTGACTAACGCATAACTTGTAGCAGAATATCCGGTCTCAATCTGACAATAGCTGGAGACAGAAAACGTATTGCATGATAGTTAGTTTGAATGGTTAATCCTACTCACTGTTAAAAGCAAACCAAAACAAAACAAGGTATCTGACTTCTGTCCTGGATTGACTTAGCTTCAGGTTCCAACCACAGCTTCATTCTCTACTAAATTCAAGATCACTTCAGTATCGTTTTCTCCCAGGAAAGGGATTTACGTACTCTAATCAAACCCCTTCTCGGTCTTCTTTCTGATAAGTTTTTTTTTCCCCAGTTCTTAAATAGTTTACTGCATTTTTTCAGCATCTCCATCTTTTCAACTGGTTTCGAAAAACACCAAAACTGAACCCCATATCCTAGCTGTTTTCTTGGCAGAACAACATATACAACAGCTATCACCCCTCTCCTCCTATGCATTACTTCCATGTTTGTACAGCCAGGATGGATCTCTCACGGCACAGCACAACACTGGGAGGAGTTTTTAATTCCTAGTCTGCTCACACCACACTTTGTAGGATACTCTCAACTATTAATTTTTTTGCTTTGCTTACACTGGGCAAAGAAGCAGCTTCTAATGTAACCAGATGTTCCTGAGGTGTTTGCTTTCTTGTTCTGTGCCTGACCATTCTGCTTCCTTGGTCTTCCAACAGCCTGCAGCATGCCATGAGACTTCCTAGACCCAGTCTGTCCTGCACTGCCACTCAACACAGCAGTTTGGATTTTCCTCAATGCGATTCCTATGTACCACAAAGTTCTCCATGGCTACAGCTTTCCTACGTTACCTAGGAGGATTTTCTGCTTCCCAGGCTTGGGAGTTTCTCGTGGGTGCACTCTGGCTCTACATCATGTGAACCCACACACAGACCAATACCCTCCCTACTGCCATCCCTCTGGTCTGTGCAAGACCATGACCCTAGAGATCACACTGTGCACATCAGAAGGTAAGGATAGGTGTTGTCTCCCTAGGTTGCCCCAAAATGTATAATTTAGAAAAGAGAAGCAGATGTCCAGTACATAATAAACACTTAAAAAAAAAAAAAAGAAACAATATCGTATCTTGGAAGTCACAGTAAGGAGAAACAGGAGGCAAGAGTCAAATGTAGGAGTGAATATGGCATCGAATTATCTGAGGCTTACAAGAGAAAATGCCTGAAGTAGAAGGTGGCAGCTGAAAAACATACTAGGAAAAGCAAACAATTGATAAACCAGAGAGAGGAATTACAGGAGGAATTGAGATTGCTGCTAGCCAAGGGCAGATGTGAGAGATGCTAGAGGGAAGAATTATGTTCGTTCTGAGGAGGGAGAATACACACAAACGAACACATGAAAACTGACAACAGCAGAGGCTGGAAATGGAGGTAACAGCCTGGCCATGTTGACTGTTTCCAGCTTACACAAGTGAATGCATAGGGAAAGAGTGTTTATAACTACCACAACTCAGAAAGCTCTACATCCAGCTCTGAGCCCTATTGCTCAGGTAGTAACTTTGTTCTAACATCAGATTTAAGATTCACAAAGAAAAAAAAAAAAAAAAAAAGAAGCACAAGTCATCTCAAGGCTTTTTTTGTTGGGAAATCATTTTAATTGGTATTTGATGCCAGCCAGAGCTACACTGGCACCTCATACATTTCAAAACTCAGCATTAAGGAGAATTTGAAGTGACTAGGAAGGATTCACCATGGAAATATCATATTTGACAACTGAATTTTTTTCAACTGATCACTGGGGTTGCTTAGAAGAATGGGTACTATATTGTTTATGTAGCCTTTAGCCAGCAAAGCAGATCAATATTTGACTCTCACACTGCTCAGTGTGAACGAAAGATTTAGTTACATCACTTAGAGAGAATGATGGCGAAAGCCAAAACTCACTGTGAAAGACAGTAGGTCCCTGTGATAAGGGAGAATCTCATTCAGCAAAGTGATAACATTTTATAAGCTCACAAAAACTTGCAATAATGGTCAAATGCCATGAATCAGACATTAAGCAAATTAAAGAATGGGCTGGTTTACCAGCTGCAAGCTGTATGAATGCAGGAGGTTTCATTTTGGATCCATGAGCTCCAAAGCAGGCTAAAGCCTGATGCTGAGGGAGCACCAATACACCAGCTTGCATTCCTAGTGCCAGGAGGGTACCACCAGCCACTGATGCTCAGCTCCAGCAAAGGGAAAGAAAGGGGTCCTTGGCTGCATCAGGAATGGAACTTTTTATTGTGTTTTCTGAAAGCCCACAATATCACAGTATTCCCAAACTACCAGGTGATTATCAAAAGTTTAAGATAGATGCAATGTATCTCCTTGGAGTTCTTCATAATATTACCTTTTGGTTTCAGAGTGTTGAGTGTTAAATTACTCATCACAAACAAAAGAACTACTGCGGGATAGGTGTTGATAATAATGCCTGATAGCTGTGCATAATGTTTTGATTGGCAGAATGTAGTCTGACTACTACAGGAAGCAATTGGCCAAAGGATCTTGTTGAGGCATAAATAGTCAAAAAGAAAAAATTATACATAAGAGAAAAATTTGCACAGAGAAATGTGAAGCTCTGTATCCTAAGTTACTAACAAATAAAAAAGAGCTTTTCCCTTACTGGTGCATTTGTCTGTTATGCAATGCAAAGAGAAATATGAGAGTCTGAAGGCAGAGATGGATATTTGCATGCAAAACAGTGGTGCTTTTTTGCCCTGTGGTCATCAGAATTTATGCTGGTGAATAACTGTTCATTAAAGTAAATTATGAAACAAACGATGAAGACAACAGAGTGGAAGAGATAGAAAATCATAACATTAAAGGACATGTACCCAAACCTGAACTGAAAAAAGAAATCATGTCCTTAGTCTGATGATGAAGGCATCGATATGACATGAGTAGTGGGACAAGGGACTAAGACAACCAGCAGTTCATTCAGATTATTTTCCAGCACACAAGGAAGTTTCCATCACAGGACAATATGAAAAAGACCCTTCAGTTCCTGGTCTAATGTTCCCTTTCCCTTAAAACTCAGACCAAAAGAAGAGCTGGATATTCTGTTCTCTTTGGGCATCAGTGGTTATAGAAGAAAGCATATGAGACACTTTGCTGTGTACAGAGCCAAGAGAATTAAAGAAAAATGCATAACATGGCTGTTTCCTACTGTCAACACAGGAGACATTCTGTGAGAGGTGGCTGATGCCAAACATTTTTCAACGCTTGATATGTCAGCAAGGTTCTGGCAGGTGTCCTTAAGAAAACAGAGTGCTTGTCTGAGCATGTTCAATATCCCTTGGGAAACACTGTTTTCTCAGAGTATGTGAAGCACCCAGTGCATTTTCACTAGAAAATACAACTTTCTTCCATAGTAGATAAACCCTTGAGATTTACCCATTGGAGGTCCTGGTGTAAAAACAAACAAACAAACAAACAATACAAAACAAAACAAAATACAAACCAAACATGAGAGAACACAGCTTTGATGCTCTGAGAAGCTTTGGGGAAAATCAGCACTTCTTGTGTGCTAAACTTAAGCAAAATGTAGACTCTGTGGATGTTACCTACTGCAGCTGGTCAGAGTACAGCACAGTGTACTGCAGAGTATATCACAGGCTGTTACATCTACAACATGAGAGAGATGGACACAAGGACTGGACTGTGAAGAGGGCAACCACATGGTGTGGGTACACAACCAGTACCCTAGGAGCAATAGCGTGCAAAGAAGGGCAAGGGACATAGGATACAAATTGTAGTAAAGGAAAACTGAAAAGGTTAAGTGAATCCATGTTCTGGAATAAAGACTTCTGATGTGAGCTCAAATTAAGTGGTCTCCAGATGCTTTCAGGAAGGTCTGGGCACAGATCTCCTGCACCATCATAGCCAAGACTGGGGTTTATGCATCCCACTTGCTAACAAGTGGAGTCTTAATATACTCAAGAAGAGCAGGAGGAGCATCAGGCTTCGAGTGTGGGTGTTTAAAAGTTTCATGTTTTTATTTATGGGATGGGAGGCCAAGGTTAGCCTAAATTACCATAAACCACTTTTTGCCACTGCCAAAAGGGACCTGTCAACTTTCTCACCTCCGCCCATAAAAACACAGATTATTTTTCCATCTACAAGTGTATCATTTGCAAATTAAATATAAATGGGGAGATACTTGATTGTTCAGCCACAATCTTGATGACATCTGACAAAAAGGCAGGAGAGGAAAGTTCACATTAGATTATGTGCTTGGCAACTTGAATTTTTACACAGAAAACCTCTGAATGTTTTGGTTTCAAATGAAAACTAATTAATTAGCTTTAATGAATTACATTAATTAATTAAGACCAGTAACACAGTCACAGCCATTATGATCAGTTTAAGAAAGATCTCTAACGACTGCCAAAACTTAGTGGTCGCGAGTACTAGGAATTTTCAGGGGAGTTCAGGTTTAGACATGCAACTGCTGCTCCCACCTGTCCCAAACCCTGACACACTACTAAGAATAGCACATCTCATTAAAGAAATAAAATTATAGAATAATTAAAGAAATAAAATTAAATGAAGAAAAGAAATAAAGAAATAAGAAATAAAATTCCAGAATTAAAGAAATTAAGTTATAGAATCATCCTCTGATCTGCATTTTGGGCTGTTAGGTACCAGGATGCCACCAAGAAAGGCTAAGGCTGTCTTCTGGGAACATCTGAAGTTAGCAGAAAATTTGAAGTATGGATTGGTTAGAAAGCAACTGCAGGGTACACATTTGACTGTGGTATAGAAGGAGAAAAATGAAGCAAAACAATCAGTCCAGTTCATGGTTGTGAGAGCTCTTAGCGCTCTTCATGAGAATGACAATGCAATTATTTATGCCCAAACACATGGTGTTGAGCCTTGAGGTCAAAACAGGCATCTCAGTGTTGAATTGACCACTTTACCCAGAGAATTCTAAATCTGGAAACAGCTACATCATCTTGAGATTTCTGATTCCTAAACATAAAAAGGCTGGGGCAAATCAACTTTATATTGTCCGGTAACACAAGGCAGACTGCTTGCAAGGATGACACAGAGACTCACACTACAAAGTAAATAATAGATTTGTCATAAGTATTTTGGATTCTGATGTTTATTGCTAGTTTCTGATGGCCTTATGCTTAATTGGGAAAATAAGACAAGAGAGCTGTATCTCCAGGAACTACAACAGGGGCTAGTTGAAGTTAGTTGCCACATTCTTCAGTGATTCACACTGTGTGATGTTGATCAAACTAAAAGATATTGAGTGAAGCAGATCTCTGTCAGAATCTTTGGCTCAGCCATTGCCCAGAAGTACATGGTTCTCCCACAGCAAACCTAAGCAAGATTACTGTTTTCTGTCTCTTTAACACTGTCTGAATCAGCTGTCCAAGCTTAGTTTTTTTCCCCCCTTGGAGAACTTGCTGCAGAACAGACAAATATTTTTCCATCAGAAACGGCACCTTCTCTGTATTACATTTCTTTTATGGAAAGACGCAGCTTGTACAAATCTTCCTGTTGCATCTCTCTCAACAGAAAACTTCTCATGAACTACTCAGGGATCTTCCTTTCACTTTGGGGGTATCTTGCATTTATTTTGATTGACTTGCATCCATTTAGACAAAATTAATTCTGGGTGTGTTTTTTCTTCTCTCTTCTGCTTCTAGATGAAATACTCAGAGGTTGCTAATTATCACAAGCTAGAGCTTTGCCATGGTTGCATCACTGGTTGCTTCACTGTAGTATTTTGTTAAAATTTTTAAATCATTCTTTACAATTTTTAATGGCCTTTATTGCTTCTTGAATAATGGGCTTTACCATTGCCTCCTTCTCCTTGTGCATCTTAGCTAAGGTTAATTTCTTCACAGTCTCGCATTCAGTGGCTGTCAACCTGCATCCTAAGTGACGCCCCAAAAGTTACTCTTAGTCTAGTCTGCATACAGCATCCTTGTTGCCAGCTGCTGCCCTGGACAGTATGCTCTGATATCGAAAGCGCTCACTCCAAAGTGAGTCTGGGTATAGCAGATGTGCCTCTTCCAGGAGAAACCCATGGCTGGTTATAGTTCAGAACCTCCCTTTGACCACAGATTCCCCCTGACAAATTAGATCCTCTTTATTATTTTTTTTTACTTGCTCCATGGGATAAACCTATTCTATAGCTAGAGAATGTTTTTCATGAAAAATAATACAAAATACAGTTTTATCTAACATCTAAATATTTTTCATAATGTCATTTGTGATTGACCTTGCCGTGGGAAGATTCATGCTCCCGAGGCCTTCACTACCCTCTGTTTCAGAAATTTGCACTGGGGACAAATCTGGTATTCTGTGCACTGTTACTGCTTTCACAAATAATCTAATGGTCATACATAGTATCCATGTATTTGCTGGTTAAGAGCAGAGAATGAAATTTGAAATGCAATGATAGAATTATGAAATTAAATATTGCTGAAATTTGTCTTGCTCAAAACTGATGTTTGTGTAGCATGTCAGAAACATTTGATTTTGCCCTGAATTGAAGCAATAACAATTTCTGAGATATCAGCATTTCTTACTGAAATTATATTCCGTATCTCAGCCAGTCTTGTCTAACAGGATTTTCTCAGCACTGTTCCCAAGGTTTTTCCTCCTTAAAAGATAACATTAATATCTCCATGAAGACTTTTCTTTTTTCTTCCTTCATTCTTTTAACATGTTTGTGTTCACCTGCTGACTTAATAATTGTCACTATTGTTTTGCACACATGAGATAACCAGTGATATCTTACTGGAGAATCCAATTCACCCTCTATTCCTTTTGTCTTATATTAAAACATCATTAAAAAGTTACGAAACCATCTAGCCCTGCTTAAAGCATGGCTAGCTTCAAAGTTAGATCAAGTTTCTCAGGGCATTGCCCAGCAGAGTTTTGAACATCTCTAAACCACCTTGGCCTGTATGATGTGAGAACTCGTAAGGGGCTTGGAGTCAAGACCTGTATGCCCTATTTACAGCACCAGTCCATCCATAGTGCTGTAAATCATTTTGATGTTTAAAGTACACAAGAATGAGTAGCCTTTCTGTAAGAAAAAAGTGTTTGCTTTATCTGCTTGCACACAGTTGACATCCAAAAATGGCAGACATCAATGTATAAAAAATACATACAATTATAGAATCAGAGAATGGTTAGGGTTGGGAAGGATATTAAAGATCATTTAGTTCCAATCCCCCTGTCATGAGCAGGGACACCTCGCACTAGACCAGATTACTCACAGCCTCATCCAACCTGGCCTTGAACACTTCCAGAGATGGGCAGCCACAGCTTTCTTGGGAAACTCTTCCAGTACAGGGCTGGTTAATACACACAGAAAGAGGGAAGAAACCCAAAACAACTGTCTTCACAAAACCAGCTTCATTTTTTTCTTGTTCACTCTGTTTATTCCCTAACTGTGAATTCCTTAGGACACCCACCTTTTCCTGTGCCTTCCTTTCAGATCACAAGAATTGTAGATCAGGACTTATATGTAGCTTTCTGCATTCTACAGGGCTGAAAAAAAAAAAATAAATCATAATGAATATGGTTGAAGAATTAGAACCAATATCTCAATAGACACTCTAATTAGCAATACACCATTTGTGAGTTAAAGGTTTTCACTTTAAGTGAAATGAGAAGAATGAAGTTATGAACTCTGCTATTACATTTTCCCTCTATTTCCAGATGTATTCTCTAATAAAATCCTAAACAAGGTGCAGACATACATACATACATACAAGGTGCATACATCTCATGCTGCTGCTATGTTGCCAGACAGGTAGCATGAACTTCCCTCAGCAAGCTATAAGAAGTGCAGAAGTCAAGGAAGCAGGATTTACAGTTACAGAAAGAGATTACAAAATGAGATTTAAGCACATGCATAACTGCTTTGCTGAGCTAATGCATAAATGGGGACACTGATAATTTTAACATTTGCAAAATCCTTCATGATGGCAAATCACCATTAACCCTAAAATGGTTATATCAAATGACATCATGATACCAGCAGCTTATTAAACAAACTTTTATTTTTAATGGAAGTGGAACTACTTTCTTACTGTATCCTATTTCATATCATGTGAAGGTGTTGATTTCTATCATTTTGCTGCATAGATAATTTAGGTTGATATTAAATTTTGTCACAACTACTCAGTTCTGCAAAATAGCACTATACTTTTATTCCTAAGTAATGGATAATGAAATTCAAATAATGTGGAAAAATATATGTAAGAGTTTAAATTATTGTCTTTTTGTGGACAGTAAATGAAATATTAAAAATCATATATCTAATTATTCTTCTCTTGAGATGGCACAGGTCATTATTTTTCAGAACTGATTTTAGAACAGACTATAGATGCAGTACAGAAACAGTTTTTCATACCACGGCTGGTTACAGTTATCATAATAGAGTGAGTTAAAGTGGGAAAAGTGGTATAATTACATGCATGGCTTTGCAGCTGTAGGTTAGTGATTCATATCCAAGTTAGATAACTAATTGCAGGAATTCATTCCCAGGAATTGTAACTGATTTTGATACTGTTCAAGACAAATGATAAAAAAGTGACAGTATAATGTTTTTTCAATTGTATATGTTGTAGATTTAGAATAAATCAATCCTCTCATAAATTTGATCTGAGATAACTTGTGGTGAAAAAGCCTCCAATAGTCTTTAGGGTTTATTCTTTAGTATGATTATTTTAAATATCTATGGCCAGACTCTCTCTTGCAACAAGATTCATGCACACACAAACTCCCAGATCCTTCCTAATTCTTGAGCTGTACCTCAAGCTTATCTAGTCCTTATGGTGCTGCCTATGGATCTGAAAGACATCAGACCCCAGCAATGGTTGGCAGCTGGACTCCAGCCTGCCATGTCCATAATTCTTTACATCCCAGAGCTCACAGATTTAACATGCAAGCCTAGTCCCCAGCTGGGGACTCCCCGCTAGCTGTGACCAGAGTCCTGGGAAACAGGTCCATTGACCTCATCTGTAATGAAGATGTAGTCTTAAAATACTGCCTTTAAAAAATATATATATAAATAAATACACATATTTCACAAATGGAGAATGCTATTGATTTGCTGGCACAGTCTATGTTGTCTGGATATTTAAATACTCAATCAAAGCTACTGGCATCCCTTGCTTGAGACATATGAGACAGATTGCTTCCCCAGGGTATCTCCTCCATTTTTACTTCAAATTTCCTGTTGATTCCTCCAGGTAACATGCATAAAATCTTCACTACATCTATATACTCCTTTTCTGCAGGGGCACAAAGTTGATCAAAGAACCATTTCATCTTTCCACATTTCTATCTAGTCAGCCTTTCTTCCAGTGCTAAGGACTAAGAGGTGCAAGAAGATACATGACAGAATCATACCATGTCTGAGGTGAGAAGGCACCTTTGGAGATTGTCTAATCCAACTCCCCTGGTTAAGCAAGCGCACTTACATCATATTGCTCATGACCCTATGCAGTCAGGTTTTAATATCTCCAAATTTGGAGCGAAACCTGTTCCAGTGTCTGACCACCCACACAATGCAAATGTTTTTTTTCTTATGCCTAAATGGCATTTCCGGCCTTTCAGTTTGTAACCGTTGCTTCTTGCCCTCTCACCAGGCACCACTGAGAAGAGCCTGGCTCCATCCTGTTTGCACCCTCTCTTCAGGTATTTATGTACACTGATGAGATCCCCCTGAACCTTCCCTTCTCTGGGCTGAACAGTCCCAGCTCTCTCAGCCTTTCCTCATAGAGGAGGCAGTCCCTTAATCATCCTGTCCCCCTTCACTGGACTGTCTCCATTATGTCCATGTCTCTCTTGTATGAGGGAGCACAGAACTGGACACAGAACTCCAGATGCCTCTCACTAGTGCTGAGTAGAGGAAGAATCACCTCCCTCAACCCATTTGTATGTTTTCATTCTAGAATGCTGCATAAGACACTGGTGGCCTTCTTTGTCACAAGGGCACATTGTTGGTTGATGATCCACTTAATGTTCACCAGCCTTCCATGTCCTTTTCTGCAAAGCTGCTTTTCAGCATATCAGCCTCCCAGCCTATCCCTGCTGCATGGTGCTGTTCCTTCCCAGGTGCTGGACTTTGCACCTCCCCTTGTTGAACTTCATGAGGTTCCCACCAGTACATTTCTTCAGCCTGTCAAGGTCCCTCTGAATGGCAGATATTGGGGTGGTTCAAGGACAAGGCCCTACAAAGGCAACCAGCTCTGAGGGGCCCTTCTTGAGATGGGGTTTTGACCAGATAACTTCCAGAGATCCATTTCAACCACAACCACGAGGTTATTCTGTGAAATGTGAGTCTTCCAGTTATCTAAAAAGGGCACCACATCTACTTATCGCTATTATTCAGGTGATCTGTAGCAGACACCCACCACAATGAAACTCATCGTGGTCTGCCATCTAATCCTGACTAATAAACTCCCAGCTTGGCTCACCATCAATCCCCATGCAAAGCTCTGTGTGCTTCTGCTGCTCTCTCAAATAATGGGCTACTGCCTTTCCTTGCCTTCTTGCCCAGTTCTTCAGGGGGAACAGCCCACACCTCTTCGTTGCAGTGCTCCAGATGTGTGAACCATCCCATTATATTTCTCCATGACCCCAGTAAGTTCACAGCCCTGCAAAGCAGCTGCACTAAGCCACACTGTGAGACCTGTGAACTTGCAGCCAGCTTGCGGGAAGTTCATCAAAGCAAAAAAGTACCTAAAAAAACAGGCAGAAAGGAAATGACAAGCAGTAGGCCAAGGAGCAGCGATCTGGAGATGAGGTTTGAAAATGGATGACTACTATGCTTCAAAGAGATAGCAATGCAGTGTTAGTAGAGAGCAAAGCTCCTGTGCGAATAAACAAGTGCTAACATTAGTGAATGAAGAGAGTGATTGTAAAAAAAAGAAACAAACAAACCCTGAAACAAATTCCTAATAGCATCATTCTCTCTAGGAACGTGGCAAAGACTCACCTTTCTCAAGGCACTTCTGTACGTCTGGACAGGCAATCACACATGCCCCTAATGACAGTCCAAAGACTGGCACAAAAACAGCAAGAAAAGAGGAATCTTAAACAGTAGATCTGAAAGATGCTTTCCGCATCCAACAGAGTAGTTTTTCCCACAAACCACTTGCCAACATCCTGACACACAAACACCTCTATATTTATACAGTATGTGATTTATATCTTGCCAATTGCAATATACATCTCTTTAGGGATGGCTTGTATCCATACTGGCACCAGCAAAGACCTCACAATATTTCTGTTCTCAGAGATTAAAAAGTAACTATGTGAAGTGTCAAAGAGAGGTAGCAGAAGCTGGATGTATGTCAACAGAAGCCTTTTAGCACTAAAATACAGACAAGGTACCTGATATGCAGATCATTCTGAAATTCATCACTTTTGAAGATAAAGCATGCAATTAGGTTTTTCTTCTCTTTATGGGCTGATTTTCTTCTCTTTATGGGATGATTTATAACACTACTTCCTTTAATAAGTTATTGTGTAAATGCTTTTTCTTCTATGGGATTTTACAGCTAAAACATTCTAGAGCTCTATTTCCTTCATGAGGTTATTGAGCCAACTGCCATGCGGCACATTCTGTGGAACAATGCAGAGACAGAGGAAGCCTGTGCCCACCACAATGTCATAGCAGTATTATAAGGACAGAGCCTCACACATGTGAAAAGAGGAAATATTCTCTATATTTCATGGGGAGAATTCATGGGGAATTAGGGACGGTCAGGATTTTTCTTGCCTTTTTTGGAAAACGCCAACCCATCAACATCAAACCTAATTTTAGGAAGTGTCTTTAAGAGTCTCCTGATTTGGTGCAGATGTTTGAAAATGCTGGCAGAAATTATTTTAATTGATTAAATTAAATCTAGACATCCTTTGTGGCCTGTTTTCAAAAGGAAAACACATACAGGAAGTTAAGTTACCCAGTAACACATACTGTGTTTGATTCCAATGCTATTTAGAGTAGCGTGCCCCACATTATTTAAATGCAATCCTTCCTTTTGAAGCTGGGCCACTTTCCAGCAGGAGTACAAGAGTCATGGGAGTAGGTGGAAATACTTGCAAGAAGACTAACAGCTCTCGCTCTGAGTGCTCTGGATATATATTCTGCTTTCTAAAGATACTTGTTACAGATATGGTTTTATTCTGCTCGTTTGCAAAAACTGTGGGCTACTTTCACACCTTCCTTCTCCTGTGTAGAAAACAACCGGCACCAAGAACATTACAAGATCCATGTAGAGAAACCCCAAATACAGTATCACTCTGTGGTTTCATGGTTATGAGCCTTATGGGGGATGGGTTGATAGGAGATCCTTGGGGTTTTTTCCTATCAGAGGCCATTTATGTACTGTACATAAAACATATGTTGGATAAAATGCACAACATGGGAAGATGGAAGGACTAAAATCATTGTTTTCCCTCTACCAGATCCAAGCTCAGGTCCTGACCACTAACTTGCACAGCGAAACATGCAGGTCTTTGACCTTTCCACCCAGCGAATCCTGGATTCTTCCCCACACAGCCTCAAAGCTCCCTGCCAACAAGGTGCTGCCACCTTTTTGCCCAACCTTTTTGCTCACCCTCCTAAAGTACTGCACTTTAGGATCTTTGGGTTTTCTGCAGAGGACACAGCTCTTTCTTACCACATTCTCATGCAAAGCAACCATCCAGTACGGTGGAGTTCCATACAACTCTCCTTATCCAGAAGAGCAATACTCAGCACTTCACATTTTCCAAGGGACCTACAAATGCTTTACAGTAACTAGCCATGTGTATGAGCTGTGGGTTACCTGTAAAATACTCTGTGACTTCAGCAACAGCAAAGCTATCTCTCACACACAAGGAGAAATTTAATTCATGGTCCACTTTCCTTCTATCATAGAATCACAGAATGGTTCAGATTGGATGGAACCATAAAGATCATGTAGTTCCATTCCCCTGCCAAGGACAGGGACACCTTCCACTAGACCAGGTGGCTCAGAGCCCCATCTTTGGTCTTTCTACAGCCAAATTCTTCTGCCTCTCCTGTCTTTGTTATGTGAGGTTATGTGAAGGGTAAGTTTTTCTAAGACTTCTTTTAAAGCACCAATATTTTTTAGGCTTTCAGACTATATAGGTGGACACACAGACTAAAATAAATAAAATAACTGATTTTTCATTGTGGTAGCAGTTCTGAAAAATCTGGAGAAAAGTTCATTTGACTCACAGCAAAATGGTTGGTGCTCGTTTCATTTTGTTATTTACATTAAGAAAATAATTTAAATACAGATCTGAAAACATCTTTTTAGAAAACGCTAAATGAAACAGTCACTTTAACAAATGTATTTGGGTTTTTTAATTGAAAAAGATTTGGTGAGGAAAACTACCATTGTAAAGAAGAGTCAGCTGACTCAAATCTGCATTTCTGGTGAAATGAAGTTGCAGTTGGATTTTTGCCTGTGTTTATTACTATCTTCTTACAGAACTAAATGAATACTCTTTATCATGATAGTTTATAGTGAAGAAACTAAACAGAGAGATCTAAGCAGTATTTCTTTCAGAAGAGAGGACAGTCTTTGAGCAAGGATTGCATTTCAAGAAACCTTAGGACTCTGAGGGACAGCTTGTCTGGTATTTAATAATGGTGCCAGCAGTTTGCGCATGTGGTTCCCGTTTACCAAGTGGATATTGGAAGTATCTGAACTTCAGCTTGACATAGCAGGATGAGCATCCATCAGTTAGAGTTTACATTAGAACATCAGTCTTGGGACTAACAAAGGTGTGAAGCCGACGTGTTCACTTCAGCCACCCCGGTTCCATACACGATAACTTCTAGCAGAGGAAAAGGGCAGTTGGAAGGAATGTCACTGGCCTAAATGCCTCAGCAAAAACTCTTCTATCAAGACAAGTGCCCTTGTCTTTCAAACCACACTATTTTATCTCTATGTGATGAAGGACTATGTTGAAAGTTAATAATGTGAATCAAAACCAAGAAATGCCCCTTTAAAACTCAGTTTTCTGAAGCTTGTAAAAAAAAAAAATATCCTAAAGAAAGCCAAAGCAATCAGACATAATGAAAAACTTCCCCAAGCCCAGAAGAAATATTTTTTTGGGATGAAGCTAAGTGAGCTGGTCCCTGACCTACACTTCCTTTGTGGCACAAATAGATACAACAAAGAATCTCAGCCTTCCACTTTTGTAGGCTGACAGGAGACAAAGGGATTTTGCCGAATGTTGCACATACATGTGTTTGTGTGCCCTGTTGGACACTACCAATATTTCATTACTTAGCATAACTGATAAGCTACATTTCCCAAGACGTCCCTAAATAGCTTCATAACATACATAAAAAAGGTCTGTATTACTTCTGTAGAGCTTCTAGATCAATCTAACCTACTGACTGCCATGAAGAGAAAATATACTCTGCAGTCACTACATGTATGTCAAAATTAACAGAAAGGATTCTCTCCCCTCCACATATTAGCAAATATTTTTCTTTCAGTTAACAAAAACCTGTAATTTGAGCCAAATATTTTCTGCACCTGTGATCCATAAGATCTGTATATAATGGATTTGAATGGAAAAAAGATGCTTATATGTTCTAGTAATACACATTCATGGATACAAACTTTGTGTAATGTGAATTAGAAATCGCTTATGTAGCCTCATCAAATCAGTATTGTTGCTAGAACCTGATAATGAAAACAGCTCACATATAAAATTAAATGCAGATGAGAAAAATAAAAATAATATGCATGACAAAAACTGTAATAGTTACCCAGCAGCTGATATGCACAGCCTGAAAACTTACACTCCCAATTTCACATGAGTAATACATGTTAAATATTGTATCTAGTAGCTCTTTTTATATAGCATTTACTTTCTGTATATACATCTACATGTGTAAGTACAGTCTGCTTGTTTGTCATTTCTGTGTCACAAATTCTGCTAAAATGTTGTTCTCAAGCATAAATCTGCTTCAATGGCCTGATGTATCTGTGACAGAATGAAGAAACAATCCCATTACATACATAAAGCATGCATGTTCTGTTCTAGTTCTTCTTTCCTGCTGAACTTGTTCAAACTCCCACCTGGCAGTGCTGATCCATGCTGTTCACATCTACAAAGAAATGGCTGATGCTGTAAGCAGACAGCAGGATTGTTCTAGACCTCAGCTCTATAAATATTTGAGTTCAGGACTATAGGATCACATATGTTTGCACAGCACAAAAGAAATAAAATTTGAACACTTTGAACACAAAGCTCACAAGCAATGTGGTGAAGGCGGCTTGTCCTATCCTGTGTTCAAGGTACCAGCTCTGCCAGCTCTGTAGTGTTAGAGACAAAATGGGAAAAGGTTCCTATTTCCAGTGGCCTTCTCTGGGTAGGATGAATTGGTACAATGCTCCAGGAGTTAGCTTCTTTCAGGACTACGGTTCGGAGCACTGCACATACACAAGTCCCATGTCATTCTATGTACAGCGTGGCTGCCAAATTTAGATCTTCTCTGAGTTGCAGAACAAGAACATCTTCTTCCTATTTCTACATTTCTGGCCTGGCTGAAGTAGAAGGATTTCACATGCTGTGTTCACACCGCAACCTGTAATCAAAAATCTTAATGCTGAGAAAAAGTCATGGAACAAAAATACTTGACAGCTGCCAAATGCATAAACACAAGAGCGGTTCCAACAATGTATTTTTTTAGGCATTTCATAAAAATGAATTTAACAAAATGTTATTCATTACCACCTGGAGTAAGATTTCACGGCATGTTATTATATTCTGAAGTAGTTACCACTTTGTTACTGATCCGGGTTGGTGAAACAGCACTCCAGCTTTGATTCCCTGGGCTTAGGTAACCGAGCAGTGAATGGAAACCTGCAAGTCCTCTATTCAGCTTGGTAAACACGGTCTTGTCTGTCACTTCTCATTGTTCCTCTTCAAAGTACAGTTGCCACCTTATCTGGCAACAGCTTTCTTGAAGAGTGCTGCTCATGTGAAATAATCTTTCACCGCGGAGGCCAGCATTTCCCTAACACAAGAAGAAACATTTATCTTGCTGTTAATGGTTAATTAATTTTGAAAATGTATATTACAACACAATAAAAAAAAAAAAAAAAGAAAGAAAGAAGAAAAAAGAAGCCAGGCTGGACAATGAAACAAAATGTCCCTTCCTCAAATTGACTCCTATTTAGTTCTTCCAATGTCATCCAAAACACAGATAACTTTTCTTTCATGAATTGTTCTCCTGAATGATTTATACATGTTGTGTTATCTGAGGCCCTTTCCAGATCCCCTGTGGTTTCAGCCAGCCATCAGCTGCATAATTGTTAATTTTAACACTATAAAAGGTTCTGATGCCGAGGAGATAAAGCATTGGAGGAAGAATTAATTGAAATGTATCTTCCAATCACACTGGTTCCCTACTTCCAGTTCCACAAAAATTATACATTGGATTTGAGGTTAAAATAAATTTACATTTGTGCTAGCCATAAAGCTTTTGGACTAGTAGAAAATAGATAAGTTAATTGTTTCTAAAACCCATAAAGGGTTTATCCTGAGAATAATTCAGGGCAGCCTCCTGTTCATAGCCCACAGCACCATGAGCAGTTGGATAGAGGATTCTCCCCAAGCTACTGCAGACATAATTGGTCAGGAGATATGTGACAGCAGTCTTTTACAACAGCAGGTGATAGACTGACAGAAAAGGAGCTCAAGCTCCACCAAAATTCAATCTGGATATTAAACACTCTATGCTTCCTAGAGCTACTAATACTTTTTTTTTTCTGAGTGTTTACTCTCTCCCTGTATGCTTCAAGTGCAGTATTATGAGGTAAAGCTACAACGTTTTGATTCTTTCATTTACATTTTTATTATACAGATATAGATACATACAAAACACGCAAAATTAGTTTTAAAGGTTATTTGGAGGACATCGTTGGGGCAAATGAATTCAGAGATCATGGGATTTGTAGTTAATTTATAATTAGATGACTGTTAAAGGACACCCTTATTTAACCGAAGACCCCAAAATATGCCAAGAACACCAGCTATATCCCTGTTAAGCCTTTGTTTGAACATTATCACTATTAACAACGATCTTCTGCCAGATTCTTTAAAGCTGGGCTTTCACTACATACTAAGTACGTTTTCTGAGTGCAGAGGAGAGCAAAGAGAAGCAGCAAGGTCTGAGGCTTTATTTCTTCACCATTTCTTCACTGTATCAGGCCACCATTTTCTCACCTGTAAAAAACACAGTTCAGAAACTGCCCAGAGGAAATAATGTGGAGGTTTCATCTCAGAACTACCAAATGTTTGTCCAGATGATAAAGACACTGCATTTCTACTGTGAAGAGATAGAGTGTAAAAACAGCAACAAACTGAGATGAAGGGGCACTGGGAGAAGCTGGGAGGGAAAGCTTGCACAGCACCTGCCCACACTGTACTTGGATTTAGTCCATTTCGTGAGTCCTACTTTCATGAATATGAAATTCAACAGAAAAGACTGATATTAGAATCTGCTTTATGCTAACATGCATTATCACTTTAAGAACACTTTATCACTTAGTAAAATACTCGGTATTTTCCCTCATTATTAGATCTCTCACAGAAAATAATAGCATGTTAGTTGCTTCAAGTAACAGAGCAAATGCAAAGATATGTCTGTAATTTCAGGACCCAAAGGCACTGAGCCCCAAAGCAAACAAAGATGTCAGCTGAGAATATACTTGGATATTATGCAGGATATTGTATTAAGAACATAACAGTGTCATCAAAAGCTCTCCTCAGTAAAGCTCAAGTATAGACAGTGGGACTGAGTGCACCCTCAGCAAATTTGCCAATGACACCAAGCTGTGTGGTTCGGTTGATACACTCGAGGGAAGGAATGCCATCCAGAGGGACCTTGACACACTTGTGAGGTGGGCTGATGCCAACCTCATGAAGTTTAACCATGCCAAGTGCAAGGTCCTACACCTGGGTCGGAGCAATCCCAGGCACAGCTACAGGCTGGGCAGACAAGAGATTCAGAGCAGCCCTGAGGAGAAGGACTTGGGGGTGCTGGTCGATGAGAAAATGAACATGAGCTGGCTTCAGTGTGCGCTTGCAGCCCAGAAAGCCAACCGTATCCTGGGCTGCATCAAAAGGAGCGTGACCAGCAGGTCGAAGGAGGTGATCCTGCCCCTCTACTCTGCTCTCCTGAGACCTCACTTGGAGTATTGTGTACAGTTCTGGTGTCCTCAACATAAAAAGGACATGGAACTGTTGGAACAAGTGCAGAGGAGGGCCACAGGGATGATCAGGGGACTGGAGCACCTCCCATATGAAGACAGGCTGAGAAAGTTGGGACTGTTCAGCCTGGAGAAGGCTGCATGGAGACCTCATAGCAGCCTTCCAGTATCTGAAGGGGGCCTATAAGGATGCTGAGAATGGACTCTTCATCAGGGACTGTGGTGATAGGACAAGGGGCAATGGGTTCAAACAGGTGAAGCTTAGATTCAATATAAGAAGTTCTTTACTTTACAGTAAAGAGGCACTGGAATGGGCTGCCCAGGGAAGTTGTGAATGCTCCATCCCTGGAAGTGTTCAAGGCCAGGTTGACAGAGCTTTGGGTGGCATGTTTTAGTGGGAGGTGTCCCTGCTGATGGCAGGGGGTTGGAGCTAGATGATCTTAAGGTCCTTTCCAACTCTATTCTATGATTCTATGGCATACAGGGCTAGAAATGGGCAAAATTTAGTCATGATTCATGGAAAATAAACCTATTTCTCAACAATCCATGTCTTTATTTGCATTTTTTATATAAGCTGAATGTAGGTAGGTAGAATTACAATACAACAGCAGAGCACCAATGATTTTCTAAGCCTGGGATACTGGGTATTTAATTTTGCTTTTAAATCCATACTGTGGTGGGCACTTATGCTCACAATAGAAAATGAGATATGTCCCAATCAGTGTATAAGACAGTACAAAGAAAATGCATAATAGAGCAACCAGATATATATAAATAGAATAATACAAAGAAATCTAATCTACTGCAAAGCTATAATTCAATCCTTATGCAACACAAGTGCAAAGCTAAACTGGCTTGTGAACAGCACAAGAATCCATACAGCCAGAACTGTATAACCTATGTCACATCGAAACCCTTGAATTATTGTTTACTACTGTTATTATATTTTAATAAAACAAAGGGGAAAAAAAGCTGATGACTATATGTCAAGAAATAAGCATTATTAAATTATAGTTTTGTACTGAGTGCATGTGAGAAATTTTAAGGTTTATATGCTCTCTTTCCACCGTCCCTTTTTCATCCCTCCTTATCCTTTTTTCTTTTCCCTTTGTATGTTTACATGTTCAAGTTAGAGGCAGGGAGAAATTAATATTGAGCATGGGAGAAAAACTCCAGCCTGACTTACATCTTGTGCAATTCTCCTGATTTCAGGTCAGTAGGGATTTGTCTCATACCTTTTGACCTGAACACTTAATTGAAGTTCAGGGTCTTGTGAGGTTTTTTTCCTTTAGAAAGAGAATTTTCAAATGGAATCAGATCTCTCTGATAAAACCTATTTATTTACAAAGACTTTATGAAGTCCCAGTTCCCTGAGCACAGGAAGATTCAAGTATTCAGCTTAAAGACTTCCTTTCTAGGTTTTTCCTGACATCCACAGTGTTAGCATTTTATTTAGGCTGTATCTCATTTCTCTGCATTTATTCTTGTGGAGCTTTTCTTTCCCTCATACACACACACACATACACATGTGTACATATCCTGCTCCATTAAAAACAACAGCCAACCAGCCTCCTCTCCTACACCATTCAGCCTGCACAGCCTGTGTATGTGCCATGGTTTTGAACAGAAAAGTATGCTTTTGTTTGGGGTGGAGGTTGTTATTATTTCATAAAGCAGCTTAACTGTTTCTTAAAGCTATGTTAAAAGAAGGTAGTGGTTACACCCATAGCTTCAATGGTGTTTCACCCAACCCACAACACAAGGAATGTAACTCAGGATAGGGTATAGTCTAAGATGAGAGAGACAAATGAGTGTCATCAGAGATGCAGAACGGGTATTTTTACATAATTGACATAGTATATGACAATTAGTTTGTAGAACTAAATATTATTCAACATAAATAAAGACTATCATCTGGAAACTGCTGTGAAGATCACTGATAGAAATATTACTTGATGATGCACTCCGTCTCTTGGAAGCAGCTGACTGAATGCTCTGTCCCAGTCACTGGACTTTGCTCCATGGCTGGTGCAAGAAACAGACACAGGACAATTAATGTGCTGGGCCACACCTGAAAGAGCTAGGAAGGCCAGCTGTAACTTTAATCAAGGATAAATACATGTGCTTTGTCTAACCAGGGACTGCTGAGAAGTGTCTTGAATGATCTGAGGCTGCAAGATTAATGCACATAAACTGCTTTGCATTAAACACTCATGTGGATGCCCTCATTCATTTTCTAGAAGAAACTCCTGCCGAATTTAACACTGAAGTCAAAGGATTAACCAGCAATGAAATCAAACCATTTCACTTCTAAATAGGAGCACCTATATCCGAGGTTTAGGAACCTCAGTATGTTTGCTTACACTATCTTTATGTTCTATATAAACACATAGCTTTTCTTTTTCTTTTTTTCTTAATTTGTTGAAAGTTTGCATTCAAGATCAAAGTGATTTCTTCATGGACACAAATATGTATTATGGACAGGTTTATCTTGCTGAGGTAAGGAACCTATTTTAATAGTCTGTCCTCAAAAGTTAATGATTCCAGCTTGGTTTTGGGTGCCACTGATAAAGATTGTAATGCAGTTTACATATCTATGTTTCTTAAATTTGTTGTCATTTTTATCAAGGCAAATGATCTTGGAACGCTATTTGTTGTTTCATCAGTGTTTGAGACAATGAGACAAATTGTTGACTAAGATAAACAAATGTGGTGCCAGTGATTTCTCCACAGAAATTTGCCATCCCAGTGGGGATCTGGTCCAATCTTCGGACACATAGGCTATTAATGAAACAGTCATTAAGGCATATGAAGCTGTAACAATTTTCCCGCAGCAGGTTTCAGTCCTATAGATAAGTGTGCTCCTCTCTGATGGGCATATTTAGTTCTGGAAAGGTGTCTGGGAGTCAGCAGGAGCCGGAAGCTCAGAAGTGCTCATGGATCAGAGGACTTTAAAGAGCTCCCCATGAGGAGCTTATGGGGAGAGAAGTGTGGGAAGCCGAGTATCATGAGTTTGGGTGTGACTACAACGTGACCAGGAACCTGGAGATTTGGAGATCTGTTTGTGAGGAATGACAGTAGGAGAACCTCACCCCCCTTGATCCCATCTGTTCCTGCATATCTAGTCTCAAAACCAATTGGTCACCAGTGATTTGTGAGCTAGCAGAGTGCAAGGAGTGAGGGAGTGTCTTCGGACCTTTTTCCTGTGCCACCACTGCCCCTGCTGGCTATCGGCACTGGTGCAGTGGAGCCTTTCCTGCCAGTCGGCTGGGTGAGATAAACCCTGGTTGGGGCTGGAATGGACATTGAAGTCATGCATGGATTTTCTTTCTTCTTTTCCAGAGGTGAAAGGCAAGCTTCAGGCTCCATTCATGCCTTGTTGATGCTCCAGGCCAGATCCCATTGACTGAGAAAGCCTGTTACGGGCTGCTCTGTAATGGCCTTACACACTGATGATCACTGATAAACCAGCTTCAAACACCTTTCCCCAATACTTCATTGTCATAAGTAAACATAGTATACAAACAAACTGCCAGTGAAGGCAGACCTATGCCAAATCCGTATGATTTTGAAATACTATATGTTGGCTGCAGAGCAAAAAAGGAAAGGCTTAATTCCTCCTACTGCAGCAGCTGTGAAATCATGATCAGCAGAACTGCTGATGGTGGCAAGCAGCTCTGTGAGCTGGTGGCAGCTGTGTTTCTGTCTCAAAGGAGAATTTAATTTCATCATAATTTTGACTCCTGCCCAGCATTACCCTCTCCGGGAAGGTAGATGTGGTACCTTCCTTATGTGAATTTCAGTACGGGGTGCATAGGATGAGGTTTCACAAGTGGGTTATGCTGACAGCAGGCTGTGCTGCTGCTGAAACAGGTTACGTGCTTCTCTTTGCCTTCATCTTTCCACCACCTCTCTCTTACCAGTGTTACAATCAAGTGGGTGTTTGTGTAACTGGTGAAAACTAGCGTTTTCTTTATTTGGGGGATTGTTAGTTCTTAGCTGGATCAGCGACTGATCTGACCACAGACTTCAGTGCTGGTGCAGAGCAGGAGGAACTGGATTCTGGAAGGAAGGGTCTGGAAGCGTGTCTCCTCAAACTATAGTATGGGCATCCTTCAGGGATATATCCAATCCTTTTCTGGCAGTGGTGGTATTCTAAAAAATGGGCTTCAATGAGGGGCTTGCATGGAGTGCTTGTATTTTCAGACCACTATTGGACTTGGTTGTAGGCTTCAGTAGGAAAAACTTGTTTTAGTGGTTGCGTTGGATGCAGTTGTTCCTGGTTAACTCAGGGACAGCTGCTCTCTTTGTAAAAAAGAGCCCAGAGAAGATACTGTCTAAAAATCCCATGGGTAGGTTGGATGCAGGGACATTCAGTGAGGCCAGATTCACTAACACCACTTTGAAATTCACTTTGTTATTTACCTCCCCTCCTGACTGCCAGAACTGAGATTTGTTGGTCCATGCATAACTCAGCGAGGCTTGTTTTTGCAGGCTTTTGTCTGGATTAAAAGAATGAACGATAGCAGAGCACCATGGAGAAGTCCTTGCTGGGGGTGTGAGGTGAGATGGGGAACCAGGATGGATTCCTACCCCAGTGTTTTGTCCAACCTGTGACGTTTGTACAGCCAGCCATAGCCTGGGACTGGCTCTGTATTTGAATTAGACCAATTTAAATAAATAATCATTAAAGAACAGCAATCACCTGAGCCCTGATTCCTGACCAATACAGAAATGAGTTTGTTATCTAGACAGAACTATCTGGTTGGGTTGTTTGTGTCAGCTGAATATAATACCAAGCAGGTTCACACCCAGCTATTTACATCTCTATGTTGAGATCCAGGAGCATGTAAACTACAGAGAAATACTTACATTAACTGTGCTTAACTTCCTCAACAGAGAAAATGGGGGTGGGGGAGAAATACAGAGAGAAGAGAAGCAAAATTTTCTTGTATAATTTTATCTCTGAATACCCCTACAAATCAAGTACCTACTAAATTATTTCTAATTTCTTGTTAGAGTAAACTCATGTGCACAAATACCCTAAGAATAAAGTTTCATTGCATTTTGTATTGTTAGACTTCCCATATCCTGGATTCCCTATCGTGTTCAGTCCTGTGTAGATAGTTATAGTAATAATCTTTTATTAACTTGGCTGGAATAACTGCCATGACTCTCAATAATGACATTAGTGTTTAGGTATTTGTATGTCTAAGCACTTACATAAGTAATCATAACACAATGTCAACTTATTGTACTTATTATTTTGCAAATGTTACAACCGCCACCTCCTGTTAAACACAAAAAGAAAAGGGGGGGGGGGGGGGAAGAAGAAGAAAAAAAGTCAGAGTGCCTGAAGGAATCCTGCCAGTTTTAATTTATTGTTTTGTTTTAAACTCTCTATGCTGAGAGCCAAAATAAACTAATTGCATCTACTCTTTGAGATAAAACTCTCCTGTTAAACTCATCTCTGCCTCTTAAGAAAATCAAAACATTCACAAGCATGGCTGCTTTTGAAGGGATCGCACCAGCACATACAGCAAGAAAAGAGAAAGGGACCCTTTCTTCTGAAGGAAAAGGATTATGCACTTTCAGCTTTCCAGCAATGGTAGAAACTGAAAATTCAGCAGACTCCCTATCTTCAAGATAACCAGTCATACCATTAAACAGGGAGAGAGATAAGCAGAGGATAGGTGACTGGAAGCAAAGTGGTTTCATGAACTGGCCTTTTACCTAGGAAGACCTGAACTCAACAGTGAAGTCTCAGAAGAGTTGATTTGGTCGATTTAATTCACTGCTTGCCTTCAACGAACCTGGGAGGCAGCTTGGGAAAGCCTATTCTATGATTCTGTGTATTTCAGTGGGCTTTGAGTGATGACTTTAGAGAATATATCTTGCTTCCTGTATTTGCTATGTCCAAGATTGCTGAGGTTTTACATCAAATAAGTAAATTATTTTTTGTTTTCTATCTACCTATCACACATGAAACCTGGAGAAAAACAAACAAACAAAATATAATATCTATAATTTTATTCCAGAAATATAATAATTTTATATAATTAAATAATACTATTCCAGAAAATCCCAACATTAGTACTAATACAGGCTGTACGAAGGTGCTTTACACTTTACCTGTCCATGTAATGATCAGGAGATGAAAAGGCCATCAGTTTCACACACTCTGTGTCACAAAAAATACCCCATAGCAGTCTTTACACTTTAGCAAAAGATCATGGGTAGGCCATCCACAGCTTTTCATTTTAGCATCTTCTTCAGCTGCCTCTTATTACACAAAAGCTATATGCACAAGAGCAAGTCCCTGTAAGGTAAGCTAGATCATAAATTCATAGTACATCACCTACACCATTATAGGTGCTAGTCATCCCATATTCTCAATTTACAGAGAGACACAGCTTGCACATGATGAGCTTTGTATTTTTTTCCACTGAAGGATATTTTCCAGTTATTTTCCTTCCTTTATCCCAAGTTGACCATGCACATAGGCACTTATTCTTGAGGGCATGTTCTCATACTAACTTACTTCATGGAAACTTTTTAGGTAACTCCAGCCCTGCAGGACTGGGCTCCATTTACAACATGAATAAAGATACAGATAAATGCAAGAAAACTGAACTTCATATAGCCTTTGTTCTAACCATTGTTCAACCATCTTACTTGGAAAACAGTTGCAGCATTAAAAACTGGTGGGGGTGAACAAGAAACAATACAACAGTCTGTTTCTATCATAAGACATAAATGTGCTGTGGACTGACTCCATTCAGAGTTTATGGATATTTTCAAAGAATTTAGGGCATAAAATCCCATTGAATCTCCTTGAGGGAATTAAAATCAATGGAAATTATACATCTTCACACTTTGAAAGACTTGCACTTAATTCTTCTTAGGTCTTTAGAAGACCCAAGATTTGTTTGCTGGGCCAATTAATATTTTTGGCATGATCTTCTTCATACTGCATAAAAAACATCAGATAAAATGTAAGAAAAAGATGATGAGAGAACTGAAAATCTGAAATCCTTCTGGAAATTCTGATTTTATTTTTCGCACTGAAATAAAAAGGTGTCTCCAAGAATCCTGCAAAACCCCTTGCTCTTTTATAGATCTGTTGCTTAATGTATGTTCTGCTCTCTTGTTCTTTCTATAGAACCAGTAATGAAAGTCATATTTACAATATGAAACACTAATAAAAAACACCTTTATCTTCTACATCACAGATAATAAGCAACTTCACATGGGAGAATACTGTGGAAGAAAAGGAATGTCTGTAAAGAGTTACAAACTTCTCAGCATAGTACAGACAAAGATACCTTTAACAAATTTTATACACCTGAGGCAAAATTTGTGACTTATTTGGTACACTTTTGACAATTTTTTTGCAAATCCTACTGAACAATAATGACCCTTCCTTTTTTCATGCTGTGTAATATAAAAGAGTTCCAATAATTTACATCAAAATTTCAATTTTAATTATAATACAATAAATTATATACTTATAATACATAAATTATTATGCATTATTATAAATAAACTCATGCTAAGTTGCAGATGAGAAACTTAACATGAGCCGGCAGTGTGCGCTCACAGCCCAGAAAGCCAACCGTATCCGGGGCTGCATCAAAAGGAGTGTGACCAGCAGGTCAAAGGAGGTGATCCTGCCCCTCTACTCTGCTCTCCTGAGACCTCACTCGGAGTATTGTGTGCAGTTCTGGTGTCCTCAGCATAAAAAGGACATGGAACTGTTGGAACAAGTGCAGAGGAGGGCCACGAGGATGATCAGAGCACCTCCCGTATGAAGATAGGCTGAGAAAGCTGGGGCTGTTCAGCCTGGAGAAGAGAAGGCTGTGTGGAGACCTCATAGCAGCTTTCCAGTATCTGAAGGGGGCCTATAAGGATGCTGGGGAGGGACTCCTCATTAGGGACTGTAATGATAGGACAAGGGGTAATGGGTTCAAACTTAAACAGGGGAAGTTTAGATTGGATATAAGGAAGAAGGTCTTTACTGTGAAGGGTAGTGAGGCACTGGAATGGGTTGCCCAGGAAAATTGTGAATGCTCCATCCCTGGCTGTGTTCAAGGACAGAGTCTTAGGTGACAGGGTTTAGTGGGAGGTGTCCCTGCTGATGACAGGGGGGTTCGAACTTGATGATCTTAAGGTCCTTTCCAACCCTAAGTATTTTATGATTCTATGATTCAGTTAATTATAAAATCAAGTATTCTAATTATAGATCTAAGGAACATGTTGAAAGAGAAACTTAGGCAGAAAATATGTTTTCAGCAGAGATTTGAAACAAAATAGAAAGGTAATGGAAGAGGAATAAAAGCAAAGCTATGTCAGGAACAGGATTTCTCACAGTGATAAAATTGTATTAAGAAACAGGAGCACAGTGCCAACTAAACCAGATAGAAAAAAAAATTAAAAAAAAGAAGAAAATAAGAAGAAAATTTCTAACTTCAGCATTTCAATGGAAAACACACTCATACATGAGCATTAAGGCAATGGGGTAGCAGTGGTGTGGGTCACATGCATGGGTAGGAGAAGAGCAACGAAGACATGAACTGTGAACCAGCAGTATGTCTGGGCTCTGATGAAAAGCAGAAGGATTGCATGAACTAACTTAAAGTGGATTCTTCCTATATCATAGACCCATAGAAAGCCAGTCAGGAGAAAACTCCTGTCCTAGGGCTTTGTCACTCTTGCCAAATCAGTCTCACCTCTTCTTAACATCCCTCCGTGTTCCCACAGGCTCCCCAGGGAAAGGGAGGCTATGCATAGCAACCCTCACTGTTTGCAGCTTGTTTTTTCCAGCATTTAACTTAAATTCACATCTTAAGCTCATTACCTCTTGTCTATCCTCACAATGTTATCCCCTCACCTTTGCATTTGCCTCAAAAGTCTTCTCTATTCCAGATTAAGTAACAACACTGCTTTCAATCTTTTCTTGTAAATCACATTTTGCAGACCTCTGATCAGTCTCCTGCATTCTGTCCAATGACTCCATATCTTTCTTGAAGCCCAATACGAGACAACAGTCCATCAGAAGCCTTTATGATGATGAAGAAGTAAAAGATCTCAGTGTTTCATAGCTATTATTACTATTAGATTTTTAGCTCATTACAAGATGATGATACACACCTGTCAAGTCCTCATAGACAGTTATTTGAAATAATAGACAGAAAATATAACTTTAATTATTAAAAAACCCCATGTCTAGCAATGATTACTATCAAAAATACACTTCAGTGATGAAAAGAAAAAATCTAGCCAATGTTTTTCACAGTAAGATTTAACTATTCAAATTATTTCAGAAAATGAGAATAGTTCTGTACAACGTCCATGCCAAGGGAAGTATTTATATATCCTACTGAGGACAATGAGAAGGCTATTGTGAGGATGATGCAAAGCAGATGCAAACAGAATCCCAGAAGCTGTTGTAAGGATGAAGGCCAGGCAATCATAAACTTTCTGATCCTTGATTTTTGACCACCTATGCACTCACAGAGCACCCACAAAGTGGAGGGACTCCTTTCCAGCAGTAACACTCATGCAGAGGCAGAATTGCCTTTTCTACCCTTGGGCAAGTAAGTGAATGCACATTCACAAATAAGTGAATGCTAAAAGTGGAATCGTCAGTTTCCTGAACCAAGAACACAAAATATTGTACATTTTATGCTACTGGGGACTAGGTGATCAAGGTTGAGCTAGACTTTTCACAGACCATGCTCCATTGGAAGTTGAAGAGCATCTTCCAGTTTAGTCTCAACTGAAACTGCTTCTCAATGGAAACCAAAGCATGGTGAGCAAGCAGAGTGGAGAGATTCACTTGGAAAGCTGTGGCACTGTTGATCCGAGCTAAAATGCAGGTACAGGTACTAATGCAGGTGTGGTGCGTTTGTATAGGCACCCTCTGTGTTTAACTCATTTAATCACTAGAACTGGCTCATGACCATTAGCTTTGAACTTTCCTGACTGACTTGGTATTAAAGAACAGACATTCTGATTCCTCCTGACCAAACGGAACCCAGAAATCTCCCATTCTTACAAGCGGGTAAACAAGATACTGTCCATAAAGAAGTAATGGCCACAAATTTACTTCCAGTGACATTAATTCTTTCAGTTATGGGCCTCCATTCCCTCTTAGTTTGCAGTCAACTAAAAAGTAATTATGATCAGAAGGCAAACATAAAAACCTATGCTTAGCTTTTCTTCAGAGGCAAATGGCCCATATTCTGATCTTCTTTGTAGCCTCCTCGTGTGCACTTACAAATCCTGAGGTGCCTGCCAAAGGTTTCCAAACTGCAATCTTATCCAGTGACATCTAAGACCTTGTCTTTGAAATTGCATGGATTTTATGGGACCTGTCTAGCACCCATGATTAGCAAAACAACCTCGTGTGGTTTATGGTTGTGAATCATCCTTGAAGAAAACTAAACTGGTCATTAAAATGTATTTATTCCAGGAAAAAGAATCCTCTATGCCTGCTGGACAGACCTAAGAAGTGAAACAAGATGATAATTCTCGTGCAAAATGTCAACTGAATTTAAATTCAAAAGTCTTCAGCGACCTCTTTCCCTCTGAGAAGATCCCCCAGCTAAAAAGCTTCACAATCTATGCCAAGAACACCTAATATTTTTTACCTTTCCACAGTGAGGATCCCTTTGCAGAACAGTCACCTACCCACTAGATCAGAGGGCATTCAACCCTCACACTCTGTCTGTCCAGTGGACAACAGAAAAGGTGAAGAAGGAGTGGGTCAGAAATCAGGTGAGCAAGAGCAGCCTAGGATGTGGAGACATTAGTTGAGAGTTCCTGACCTTTGTCCAGGAACCGGTGACATTTTAAAAGCTTGTGATGATATGGAAAAGTGAACTATAAACCCACACTAAACAGTCTGTACAAGGCAGTGACACCACAAAGTTAAGGCCCATTTCTTCAGTAAAAGAAACTCTGAGCACTGCTCAGCTCCTTTGAAGAAATGTTATAGGGGACTGCTTAAACAGGAAAACTTGGACCCTGGACAGCCAGCAGCTTCTATCCATATCAGCTCTGATTTCACCATGCAAGGGAGGGGACGCTTACACATCCTCATTACCTGATGAGCTTTCAGTAGCTCTTTGTGCTCGAGAGGTATTTAGCTGCCATTTCTGGAACATCCAAGCCTGCCCAGGAAATCTGCAACAAGACTAATTCTCTCCCTCATATCCCCAGACAGGGACGAGCCATCTTGCAGTCAGTCTTGCATGTAACCACTCAACTCTCTTTTTTTGTTCTAAGACTTCTTCCTTGACTGCTGTTCTGATTGTTCTTCCCAGGCTGCATCACCACTTCAAGGCTAACAGGATTGTAAAGCAGCAAAAAATTGAGTCATTAAAGTACAGGAAAATAGTTTGGACTACAATTGGAGTGCATGCAGATTAGACAAATTTTATCTAGTCTCTTCGCAAATCACAACAGGATGCATTTTAAACTTTTCTTTATAAATTAAAGTAGCAAGGACGCCATCATCACCGCCTGCTCAGAGCTGCTACCAATTGTTGCATGAGATCTGTACCTGGCGTTCCTGTAAGAGCAACCCTGGTGTCCTAAAGCACAGGAACAAAGACTGGGTTTGGTTTTAAAACAATAGCACATTAAATCGCAAATTAAAAAGTAGACTATATTCTACCTTACCAAAATCATAACATTTAATTTTCAAAAACGTACAGGACTTCTCTATGCTTCCCAAACTAGTAAAAACTTTGTTAATTCTCTTTTAACTTAAAATAGCAAACCCAATAAACCAATGTTTTTATTATAAGAAGTTTACTCTCCAGCTGAGCTTTTGAGTGCCAAGTTCCATCCAGAATCACACTTTCACAGCCAAATTAAAAATTATAAACTTAGAAATCAGAGTTTTATGATAGAATCCTTTGCCAGGCACTTCACTAGAGCTTGGGCTACCAGCTGCTCTAATAATAAGCAAATGTTATTGAAAAATAATAATACCGAACATTTGGAAGCACTCTGTAAAAGCAAATGAATGAAGTTGGTGTATTGTGCACAATAAGAAGCTCACGGGGTAAAACTCCCTCTCGCAGTACAGGTGTACCCGATTTTGCAAGAGAGAGAAGACTTAGGAGTGCTCACAAACCTGCCAAACTCCACACGAGAGGAAAAGTTAGCCTGCTTACTACCTAGTGTGTGTAAGACCCCAGCGTGCCCAGCCGCTTTGGACAGCTGAAAGCGATTGTGGACTCAGTGGTTGATACCTCACCTCACAGGAAGAAAACTCTCAGCTTCCAAAGTCTGGGAAAGCTTCGATGCCCAAAGCGAGCTGTGTAGAAGGTGAGGTGGCTCTGAATATGCAGGCAAAAGCCGGCTCTGTCGAGTCCGTGAGTCAGGTTTCGGGGGTAACCGCTGCCCTGCACCTACTTTTTCTTCTCTTTGATTTGCCACCTAAACCAAAAATGAGGAGGAAAGGCTCTTTATTCCTCTAAACTCACTTTAAGCTCGGCTTTGAAAATACGATCAGCATCCTAAAGCTGCCTGCACCACAGATGAGGTGCTGTTGGGTCACAGTAAGAGAAACTGGTCAGTATGGGTATGTGTGGGACACAATTGCTTACGGTGCGTGTAAGCAACCTGGCAGAATTCACATACGGGTATCGAGAAGACAGGCTAAACCCCCTTAAATATTTTTAAAACGGTTTTGATCTGACTTGGTGGAATACAGCACTGCATTCTGGAAATCCTTCTTTAGCCTCCGTGTGATAATGTATCTGCTCGTTTGGGGTTTTTTACCCTGATAGCAGAAAGAAAGATTGCGCCCTTGAATTTGCATGCGTCAGGAATTGACAGGTCAAAGGCAAGTAAATCACATTACACACGATTGTATTGTTATTGTATCGATAACACCACATTATCAGAACAATTAAAGCACTCGCACAACTACGCGGAGATCACAGCAGTGGTTTAACAAAAATCCAGATAAGTAGCTAAACTCCGATAAAGCCTTCCCTTTCTGTGTGTTTGGGGATTTGGAAGTCTCACCGAGACACTCTGTGTGTGTGACCGCGGCTACGGATCTCCCTGCGGGGAGAGCAGCTTCGCCCTCACTGCCCTGACTGCCTCAAAGCGGAGTTAGGATGGGAGATCTGGGACCCTCTGGTCCCTCCTAACACGAGTCCAACCTTGCTCCAAAGGGAACCAATAAGAGTTTCCATCACTTTGTGCAAAGTCTCTCGAAAGCAGCTTACTAGAAGAAAGCAGACCGCTTGTAACTACAGGCATCGTTGAAATAACCGCGTGTGTGTGTTTTAGTAGTCAGTGGTCACCTCAAGCGGGGCGGGGGGAGCGGGGGGGGGGGACGGACGACTTTGGAAACGAGACCTTCTAATATAGTACTTCATTTTCAACTAGAAAAATATACTCGAGGCAGCCCTGAGCCATTTATAGGTCTCAGCCTGTGAAAAATTCCTGTACAATAATTTACGACCAATAAATTCTATTAGCGTTTTCACCATTTGGAAGATTGAACGTAATCAGAAACATGCGCAGATGAAGTCATGGTTTCGTAAATGGCCACATTTTTGGAAGACAGCAGTCCGTGAGTTGAAGCATCCTCTCTGCTGGGAGCGGTGCAAGTGCTTCTTTTTAAGATCAGTTTACCTGTACGTGCCTCCGTGGGGACTTGCGAGTTGGTGGTCGTGCTGTCCTCGAGAAATTGCGGGGCAAATGGTGACCATTCACCCTACGAACCCCCCCAGAGCCTGGGCCGACACTCTGGCCACGACTTACAGCCCTTCCCACGCAGGTTCCGTGCGTGGAAATGTTGCTCGGTCTTCCTGAAACTTTCTTGGCCATTTGCGGGCGTACAGATCTGGAACTGCAGCCCAGCAGCGGGTTCAAGCAGCAGCAGCTTCGGCGAGGTGGTACCCACGGACTGGCCCATGGGCAGAGGGTCCGTGGTGGGGATATTCATCCATCTGTGTGGACACTGCCAGCCGGGGGCTTACCCATGTGCCCGACTTGAGTGCTTCACGCTGTTAGGTCGCGGTACAGGGACGTCGCGGTCCCCTCTACAACGCACCTTGCCCTCGCACCGAGGGGGGCAGGAGGAGAGGGGTCATAAGGGGAGCAGAGTGGAGAGTGGGCAAAGAGCCTCGCTGGAGCCAAGCCCACACGGAGGATAAGCCCTCTCTCCCGCGTTGGTGCGAGCGGGGCCGGGCGCCTGCGGGAGTCGCGGGTGCCTTCGGTGGTGGCAACAGAGTAGCTGCTGCCTCTCCCCCCGACTCCGAACACCCTTGTTCTTGATTCTCACCCTGCCCATGGCGGCGGCTGGGGAAGGACGAACCACGCTCTCCCCTTTCCCTGAACAGCACTTGTCCGAGCGCTTTTTCGCTGGCACCCACGATGCGCGGGGAAGTCGAACACGTCGGCATCCGATCTGCGCAGGGGGAGCCAGGGGGTCAGTCCTCGCCTCTTGGAAGTCAAACACAACCATGTTACATGTGAACGAGTGAAATAGGTAATCGCTCCCTGACTGAACGGGAGGATTTTACAGAGTTGGAAATTCCAGCTGCTCATCCCCAGGAGGGAAATAGCTGCCCGGCGGACTAGAGAACCTGACCTCCAGGGCATGGGTACCTGCCCCTTTTTCTGACCCTCTTGGTCGGGCTCCCACCTGCCGGAAACGCCGGTTCCCCGCTAAGCTGAAGGCCGGTAGATATCGTGATCTCCCCGCTTTTGACAGCTGATGGGAACCTTTTTTTTTCAGGGAGAAAGGATTGTAGAGGTCAGACGTTGGCGAAGTGGCTTTGGAGACTGAGAGAACTACTTTTTAAGTGGTAATAAACGGGTCGCAAAAAGCGAAGCTGGAGAAGGTGCGATTTACAGAGGAGCCGTTCGGCATTTCACAGAGCACTCAGGCCGAAGGGGCTACCGGGGAACGCGGTGGGGAAGGACAGGTGCTACCACTCCTTTTGTGCATCGCCCCGGAAATCCCTGCTCCGGAGGGCGGCGGAGCCGTCCCGGGCAGAAATCAGCCCGGGAAGAGTTAATGGTTTATTGGAGTCGGTGCTTCCACATACCATAGGGGTAAGTCAAAACGGAGCCGCCGAGGCACAAACAAGGCGAGCAAGTTCGCCCTGACAGACAGGCAGCCGGCGAGGAGCACGGCCGGGCGGCTCGGGCTGCGGGAAGCGCAGCGGCCGGCAGCACAGGCGGGGATCCTGTCGGGACGGCACTCCACCGCCAGCCCCGGTGCCGCGGGGCTGCTCTCCGGGGCGACGGGCTCAGGCCCTCGACGGGGCGGCCCGGACATCGCAGGGAACATCCGAAAAGACGCCAAACCCCAGGCCAGTGGCAGCAGCCGAGAGCTCCAACCCCCTCCCTGCTCCCAGCGCCGAGCAGCGCCCGGAGTACCGGCAGCCGGCGGGGCGGGGAGGAACTCAATGCGCATGCGCCGCACCCGGCCCCGCCCGCTGCTAAGGAGCGGGAGTAGCAAGCGGAGGCCACGCCCCGACCTGAGCCGTGGCCCCGCCCCCTTCGCGCGGCGCGGGCCGGCCGCATGCAAACATATAGGGCGTGCAGAGCGCGCGCGTTACCTGCCGCCGCGCCGACGGGGCGAGAGGAGGGGGCACGCCGCGAACCCCACCGCCGGCTTTATAACCGGGCCGCTGGGCGCGGGGTGGCCGGTGCTGTGATTAGGAACACCCTCTCCTCCCCTCGCTGCCACCGCCTCCACCGCCTCCTCTTCCCTCCGCCCTCCGCCCCCCGCCGCTCCCGCCCGCCCCGCCGCCCCTCCGAGTCGTCGGCCAAGAAAACCCAGAGAGACCTGGCGGCTGCCGGAGAAGGGGGAGCGGCGCGGCAGGCGGAGCGCCCCGCAGCCCGCCCGAAACTTGGCGAAGTTTGTCCTTCGGCGGGAACCAGGAGGCCGCGGAGCCCGGCGGCCGCTTGCGACCGGCGCCCGGCGAGTATGTGCGAGGAGCGGGTAGATCGCCGCGCCCCTGCGGCCGGAGCGGGGAGGCTGTGAGCGGGGAGGCCGGCATCCCCGGGGCCTCACCGCAGCAACCCAGCCGCCGCGGACACAGTCCCGCCCGGCCCCGCACCGCACCACGCCGCGGCGGGCAGTCCCCCGAGCTCCGCGGACGGCGATGGCACAGGGCGGGCTCTGACTGCTGCCCCGTCCGGGGCTCGCTGCTGTACCCGGCGACCGTCGAGGAGCACCGCGCTCGCAGAAGAGCACGGACCCCCGCGTCGCTCGCTTGCCGCCGGCTCCCGCCCTCGCCGTCGAGAATTCTCTGAGGTCCACTCGGGACTCCGGACGCTGCTACCAAGGAAGAGCCCCGGCCTGGAGATCGGCGGCGCGGGGAGAGGCTCCGCGGCCCAGGCTGGCAACGCCGCCCGTCCCGCCCGCAGCAGTGCCCTGACGAGGAGCCGTTGCCGCTCGGCGGTGCCCCACGCCCGGAGCGGGACCACCGGGGACCGCAGCCCCACACCCGCCAGATCCGTGACCGCCGCGCCGGGGCACTCGCCGAGATTGTTTCTGGAGGAGCTGTGCACGGCGGGACCGAGGAGCAGGAGGAAGAGGCGGGAGAGGCTCTCGGAGGAGGGGGCCGCCGGCGCGGGGCGGACGGCAGCTAGCCGGAACGGCGGGGGGACACCATGTCCAAGCCAGTGGATCACGTCAAGAGACCGATGAACGCCTTCATGGTGTGGTCACGGGCCCAGCGACGGAAGATGGCCCAGGAGAACCCCAAGATGCACAACTCGGAGATCAGTAAGCGCCTGGGCGCCGAGTGGAAGCTGCTGACCGAGTCGGAGAAGCGGCCCTTCATCGACGAGGCCAAGCGGCTTCGGGCCATGCACATGAAGGAGCACCCCGACTACAAGTACCGGCCCCGGCGGAAGCCCAAGACGCTGCTCAAGAAGGACAAGTTCGCCTTCCCGGTGCCCTACGGGCTGGGCGGCGTGGCGGACCACGAGCACCCGCACGGACTGAAGGCGGGCGGGCTGCACGGCGGCGCGGCTGGAGGGCTGGTGCCCGAGTCGCTGCTTGCCAATCCCGAGAAGGCGGCAGCCGCTGCCGCCGCCGCCGCTGCTCGCGTCTTCTTCCCCCAGTCGGCCGCCGCCGCTGCCGCTGCTGCCGCCGCAGCCGCCGCCAGCAGCCCCTACTCCCTGCTGGACCTGGGCTCCAAAATGGCCGAGATCTCCTCTTCCTCCTCTTCCTCGGGCTCTGGGCTGCCCTACGCTTCCTCGCTGGGCTACCCCGGCGCCGGCGGGGCGGGCGCCTTCCACGGGGCCGCTGCTGCCGCCGCGGCCGCCGCGGCCGCCGCCGGGGGGCACACGCACTCGCACCCGTCGCCCGGTAACCCGGGCTACATGATCCCCTGCAACTGCAGCGCCTGGCCCGGTCCGGGGCTGCAGCCGCCTCTGGCCTACATCCTCCTCCCGGGCATGGGCAAGCCCCAGCTGGACCCTTACCCTGCAGCCTATGCCGCGGCCCTATGACCCGCGGCCGGGGGATGCCCGCGCAGAGCCCCGGCGCCCACGGCAATGGGTATCAGTGCATACGAGCAGCCGGGAGGTGGACGAGCCGCCATCGGGACCGCGGGAAGCGCCAGGGCTACCGCCGACCTGTTGCGCGTACCCTGCCGCCGAGGGTCGCGTCCCGCCCGCCGCCCCTCGTCGAGCTTGTGTGTATTTGCATGCGGTATGTGCAGATAGCCGAGCCGAAAAAGAGGGGGAAAAAAAAGGAAAAGGAAAAAAAAAACGGGGGGAGAGGAAAAAACAACAACCCAAAAGAAGATAAAACAAGCGACCCGCCCTGCCAGCAAGCCCCAGAAATGCTTATTTGGGACAGATACTGGGAGCTCCGTCGCCCCCGACTGCTCTTCTCCGGCCGCGCGTTTCGCCTTCTTTCGCTCCCCACGCCCGACGCGGAGCTTGGCTTGGGAAAGTCCCGCTGCGGATAAGCGGGAGACATGACACCGTTGGGGGGGAGGGGGGGGCGGGGAGGGCCGCGCACGGCAAGGCCTGGCGAGGTGCGGCCCCGGTAAAGGAGGAGCTGCTGCGTGCTTGGTCCGCAGGACCCACGCAATGGAGTCGGCTGAGCGGGGTGCTGCTCGTCCCCTGTAGGTTCCGCTGCCGCGGGACGCTGGCAAGCGCGGGTCGTGATTTCCAGGCGAGGAAAGACGCGTGACTTTCGGTCCCCGTGTGTGTCCGTGTCCCCTCCTCTTCCCCT